>NC_041386.1:511877063-511916057 GCF_002162155.2 Triticum dicoccoides | reverse complement strand
GCATGCCACCTCTTGGCTGCGGCCCTCTCTCTCCCCTAAGGCCCACTAAGGCCCATAATTTCCCAAGGGGGGGGGGGTCCGGTAACCCTCCGGCACTCCGGTTTTATCCGAAACTATCTAGAACACTTCCGGTGTCCGAATAACATGTTCCAATATATCAATCTTTATGTCTCAACCATTTCGAGACTCCTCGTCATGTCCGTGATCACATCCGGGACTCCGAACAACCTTCAGTACATCAAATCACATAACTCATAATACATATCGTCATCGAACGTTAAGCGTGCGGACCCTACAGGTTCGAGAACTATGTAGACATGACCGAGACACATCTCCGGTCAATAACCAATAGCGGAACCTGGATGCTCATATTGGTTCCTACATATTCTATGAAGATCCTGATCGGTCAAACCGCATAACACATACATTGTTCCCTCTATCATCGGTATGTTACTTGCCCGAGATTCGATCGTCGGTATCATCATACCTAGTTCAATCTCGTTACCGGCAAGTCTCTTTACTCGTTCCGTAATGCATCATCCCGTGACTAACTCATTAGTCACATTGCTTGCAAGGCTCATAGTGATGTGCATTACCGAGAGGGCCCAGAGATACCTCTTCGATACATGGAGTGACAAATCCTAATCTCGATCTATGCCAACTCAACAAACACCATCGGAGACACCTGTAGAGCATCTTTATAATCACCCAGTTACGTTGTGACGTTAGATAGCACACAAGGTGTTCCTCCGGTATTCGGGAGTTGCATAATCTCATAGTCATAGGAACATGTATAAGTCATGAAGAAAGCAATAGCTATAAACTAAACGATCATAGTGCTAAGCTAACGGATGGGTCTAGTCCATCACATCATTCTCTAATGATGTGATCCCGTTCATCAAATGACAACACATGTCCATGGCTAGGAAACTTAACCATCTTTGATTAACGAGCTAGTCAAGTAGAGGCATACTAGGGACACTCTGTTTGTCTATGTATTCACACATGTACTAAGTTTCCGGTTAATACAATTCTAGATTGAATAATAAACATTTATCATTATATAAGGAAATATAAATAACAACTTTATTATTGCCTCTAGGGCATATTTACTTCAGGGTATATATAGCCTCCACACGAAATCCAACCGTTATACACATTTGACTCAACTCGGTGGCACTGATCTATGTAAAATATGTGAATGTTGGAGGTCTCAGCGGGACCGAATGGAAACATCTCGGAGTGACCGATGTGCAATGGTAGGGCAAAACCTTGCTTCGGTGGCACCAATTGCATCATCTCGGTAAGCTCGAAATAAAGCAATAAGACAACAAAAGGTTGGCAAGCCATCTCGGTGGCACCAATTACAAAACTTGGTAAGACCGAAATAATTGCAACAGATAACAGAGAGTTGGCAAGACCATCTCGGTGGGACCGAGATCCATATCGGTGGATCTCGTTTGTTAAGGTTTGGCTGTGGCGGTGTCTAGATGAACTGGGTGGGTCCGAATAGGTAAGATTCGGTGGGACCGAGTTGGCTTTTAGGGGTTTGGACATATTTGGATAGAGAAAGTGGTTGAGGGTTTTGGAGCATATCACTAAGCACTTAAGCAACAAGATCATCATCAAAACCTCATCCCCTTTTAATAGTATTGGCTTTCCTATGGAATCATTTTGATCTTGGATCACTTAACCAAAAAAGTAGAGTCTTGAGCTTTTGCCAATCCATGTCCTTAGCATTTTGAGGGGTCCACAATCACTAGTCCTTGCCATGCCAATCATTGAACTTCCTAAAATCTTTGACTTGAATGGATATTAGTTCAATGAGATATATGTTGTTTAATTACCAAAACCACCTGGGGATTAGCTGCACTTTCAATATCTGAGTCCTGGTAGTTTGGTATGTCGTCTTTAACAAATGCGAACATGTCCCAAAATTGCTTGGTCGATTTGTCAGGCCGTTGCCTTACCTAGGTGAGATCCCAGACATCGGGGGGGGGGGCCCGGATTATTGGGGCAATACTCGATGTGGGAGGTGGGTGGGAGAGGAATTTCGATCTCTATGGACCGTGGGGTTGATGCCATGATGTTTTCAGCCCGCAAAGGGCGCGCGACCGCCGGACCGACCGAGCCGACTTGAAGAACAGACTCGTCAGTGGTTTCTGGCCCGCCGTTGTCGGAATCACGTTCCAGGAAGTACCTCGAACCTTCGCCCTTTACGGGGAGTTTAGTTGGGGGGAGAAAGGTCGTGGATCGTTTCTTGCTCGTGAATGAGAAAGTGTGTCTCCGCGATGGGAGTTTTAGGCATGGAAACAGTCCCTTGGAGATTGGATTCATTGATCGACGAACCCATCGATCCTTTCTTGATCTTCACAGTGGAACTCTCAATGAAAGTACCATTGTCAGTGTGAAATCCGGTAGACCTCGGGGTAGGGGGTCCCGAGCTGTGGATCTCAGATCGATGGTAATAGGAACATGGGAGGCAATGTTTACCCAGGTTCGGCCCCTCTTGATGGAGGTGTATCAAGTACAGAGTTGATCTACCTCATGATCGTAAGTTGTGTTCGAACTATAGGGCTAGGTGAATGTAATTGTGATCCGGTCCCCTCTACAGGCTAAACCCCTTGGCTTACATACATGCCAGGTAGGGTATCTAGGGTTACATGGTCGGTATCCAGGAGATCATATGGAGGCGGCATGATATGTCTTGGAGTATACGTCAAGTCTCCGGGAGGTGCAGTCTTGATCCATCGTGCATCTAACAGAGTCCACCTCGAAGAGAATGGGGCCCCACCGGCCCATCCGAAGACTACGGGCCGTCTGAGTTAGTATCCCCACTTCTGGGACATCATCACCGTGATCATATCATGATGTGCCTGGACAGACGATGATGGATACCGTATAATGAATGGGCCCAAAGAGTATCTCCCCATTGTCGGAGGAGCAAATCTCAGTCTTGAATTATCAAGTCACTTGACATATTTTTAAATGTACCTGAAAGTTACCATTATGATAACCCTTTTACAAGTAACGCTGGGAAACCCAAAGTAACCATCTAGTATGAAGGTCCACAATATTCTCATGGTCCAAGGGCGTGGGTATATTTTAACATATAACATGAAAATATCGACAACAATGTTGACGATTTGATCTTGCAGTTATTTCATAAGTTGGGTCTGTCCAACACCACTATTCTGCTAACAATGTGTTATCATTATTGTCAAGATCCTTGTTTTGTTTAAAAATGCCCACGATCAGGAAAACATGATCATCTGCAGTACATGAACTAGTCTTAGAGGCGAGACAAGGGATCTACTTGATGTTTATCTTTCCATGTATGCAACTGAGTTTTCCTCCGAATATCATATTCTAGAACCATTGAAATTATAACATAGAAACATAAACTTAATTATAAACCTGAAAAGAAATAATAATGTTTTATTATTTCTTGTAGGGCATATTTCCAATAGGAACAAGGTGGGTCTGATGCCAACTGTTGGCCTGAGCTATGGACTCCGGCGAAGCCAAAGACACACATAAAGATCTCGTCGAGGAGATTTTGCGTTGTGTAATTGTGTGCAACCTTTTGTTTTCTTCTTCCATTTATTTAGAAATAAAAATGATCGTGTTGATTGTGTTGATACGTCTCCAACATATCTACTTCTCTAAAAACTTTTGGTATTGTTTTTGCCTCTAATTTTCATAATTTGAATGAAACTAACACGGGTTGATGTTGTTTTCAACATAACCGCCCTGATGTTATTTTTATGGAGAAATAAAAGTGGTCAGAATCGAACGAGGATTTTTGGAGAATTATTTCAAAATATTTAATAATTTATGGAGAGGAAATGGACTGGAGGGGAGTCACCTGGCCTTGGCACGACTAGGTGGAGCCCCCTAGGGCGCGCCATGGGGGGCGTGTGTTGGGGAACGTAGCAGAAATTCAAAATTTTCTACGCATCACCAAGATCAATCTATGGAGTAATCTAGCAACGAGGGGAAGGAGAGTGCATCTACATACCCTTGTAGATCGCTAAGCGGAAGCGTTCAAGTGAACGGGGTTGATGGAGTCGTACTCGTCGTGATCCAAATCACCGATGATCCTAGTGCCGAACGGACGGCACCTCCTTGTTCAACACACGTACAGCCCGGTGACGTCTCCTACGCCTTGATCCAGCAAGGGGAGAAGGAGAGGTTGGGGAAGACTCCATCCAGCAGCAACACGACGGCGTGGTGGTGGTGGAGGAGCGCGGGACTCCAGCAGGGCTTCGCCAAGCACTACGAGAGACGAGGAGGAAGAGAGGTAGGGCTGCGCCAAGAGGGAGAGGATCTCGTGTGTCTTGCAGCCTCCAATACCTCAAGTATATATAGGGGAAGGGGAGGGGCTGCGCCCCCACCTAGGGTTCCCTCCCTAGGGGTGGAGGCAGCCCCCAGATCCCATCTGGGTGGCGGCCACAAGGGGAAGAGGGGGAGGCGCACCTGGGGTGGGCCTTAGGGCCCATCTGCCCTAGGGTTTGCCCCCTCCCCTCTTGGAGGCGCCTTGGGCCTTGGTGGGAGGCGCCCCAGCCCACCTAGGGGCTGGTCCCTTCCCACTATTGGCCCATGTAGGCCTCCGGGGCTGGTGGCCCCACCTGGTGGACCCCCGGACCCATCCGGTGGTCCCGGTACACTATCGGTGATGCCCGAAACACTTTCGGTGGCCAAAACCATACTTCCTATATATTAATCTTTACCTCAGGACCATTCTGGAACTCCTCGTGATGTCCGGGATCTCATCCGGGACTCCGAACAACATTCGGTAACCGCGTACATACTTTCCCTATAACCCTAGCGTCATCGAACCTTAAGTGTGTAGACCCTACGGGTTCGGGAACCATGCAGACATGACTGAGACAACTCTCCGGCCAATAACCAACAACGGGATCTGGATACCCATGTTGGCTCCCACATGCTCCACGATGATCTCATCGAATGAACCACGATGTCAAGGATTCAATCAATCCCGCATACAATTCCCTTTGTCTATCGGTACGGTACTTGCCCGAGATTCGATCGTCGGTATCCCGATACCTTGTTCAATCTCGTTACCGGCAAGTCTCTTTACTCGTTCCGTAACACATCATCCCGTGATCAACTCCTTGGTCACATTGTGCACATTATGATGATGTCCTACCGAGTGGGCCCAGAGATACCTCTCCGTTACACGGAGCGACAAATCCCAGTCTCGATTCGTGCCAACCCAACAGATACTTTCGGAGATACCTGTAGTGTAACTTTATAGCCACCCAGTTATGTTGTGATGTTTGGCACACCCAAAGCACTCCTACGGTATCCGGGAGTTGCACAATCTCATGGTCTAAGGAAACGATACTTGACATTAGAAAAGCTTTAGCATACGAACTACACGATCTTTGTGCTAGGCTTAGGATTGGGTCTTGTCCATCACATCATTCTCCTAATGATGTGATCCCGTTATCAACGACATCCAATGTCCATGGTCAGGAAACCGTAACCATCTATTGATCAACGAGCTAGTCAACTAGAGGCTTACTAGGGACATGGTGTTGTCTATGTATCCACACATGTATCTGAGTTTCCTATCAATACAATTCTAGCATGGATAATAAACGATTATCATGAACAAGGAAATATAATAATAACCAATTTATTATTGCCTCTAGGGCATATTTCCAACAGCGTGTGGCCCCCCTAGTTACCGCCTTACAACAATTCCACCGCCATAAATTCACATATACACAAGAAAAATCACGGAAGCTTTCCATGATACGGAAACGCCCCAACCTCTTGTTCTTCCTTTGGAGATCTGATATGGAGTCTGTTTCTGACTCCGGAGAGGGAGATTCGTCGCCATCGTCATCGTCACCCTTCTCCAACAACAATTCTATGATGCTTCCACCCTTGTGTGAGTATTCCCATGTAGGCACATTGAGGTAGATAACAATTGGATGAGAATTCTTATGTAATCGATGTCTGATTTGTTAGGGTTTGATGCCTAGTATCCACTATGTTATGAGATTATTATTGCTATGACTTTGATATGTTTAATGCTTGTCACTAGGATCCGAGTGCCATGATTTCAGATCCGAACTCTCTATGTTTTCATGAATATATTTGTGTTTTTATCTTACATGCAAGTTGTATGCACATGCTATCGTTCTGAACCTTAGACTCCAAAGTGACAATAATTGGGATATCGATGGAAATGACTTTACCTTGAGGATTACATGTATTCACCGCATGTTAGTGCTTTGTTTCGGTTCTCTATTAAAAGAAGCATCTTAATTACTATTTTCACTAGGATCCCGATGCCACGGGAGGGTAGAAGAATAGATGTTATGCAAGTTCTTACCGCAAGCACGTACAACTATTTATGAAATGCATGTCTACAAATGATTGATGAATTGAAGCTAATTTGTTGTTGCTCTATGTTATGACCATTCCATATTGAATCTCATATGAACAAAACCCACAATCTACTTCCATACCTACGCTTTATTTACTGTTGCTCCCGTTACAATTACTACTACTGTCGCACTTTGTTACTACTCTGCAATCTACTGCCACTGTATCATTACTGCTACCATATTAGAGCATCTTCAATAGCTTGTCTATATGGATGTCTATACTCGTTTTTCACGACGTGAGCCCAAAACAAGCGTCCAACAACTTGTCTATATGGTCGTTCAAATATATACATCCTCTAAATCGACCTCGACAATGTTCACGCCTGGACAATGTGAAGGCGCCGTCTAAACTCAGCTGCGGCCACGATGTTTTGCTCTCCCCAGCGATGGACCACCTGTCACGGTCCCTGTATATAGACGTTCTGATGCAAAACTGAACATGTATACGAGGAATCCTTTTAGACCATTGTCTATATGAATATATAGACATCCAAATATACACATGCTATCGGAGATGCTCTTACTTTTCTAATAATAAATTATTGGAAGCAAGTTATCTATTCAGATGCAAGTTATCCACCATTTCTTTAAAAAAATTGCATTTTCCCTACGAGAGGACTAGGAAAAAAAATCTGGGCCTTTAAATGCAAAGTCGACGAAATATTTGACCAGAGCGGTGATAGAAATTGCAGCTCCCTTGCCCGGCTGCCCCCACCACACCAGAGCGCGGAGGCCACGCAAAGTAAACTTGACCGCTTCCTCTCCTAACCCTTCTCTCGCTCTCCCCAGCGCCGCCCCATTTCCGGGAAGCTCGCCCGCCTGCCATGGAAGACGCCGAAGAAAATTCCATGTAAGTTCCTCCGATTTTCTTCCATAACTTTTCTCTCTTCTCAGCACATATATAACTACTTCCCGGCGCACTCGACGCACAAAGGCTTGGCCGCTTTCGCTTCTCCCGATCCCGCCCTGATTTGGTGGTAGAAAAGGAGAGGAATTTGGGAGAGAGATGTATAGAGGAGCTGAAAATGCGTGTGCGCTTTGAAGGTTCGAGACCAGCCATGTCCTCGGCGCGCTGCTGGCCTCGTCGCCGCTGCTGGCGCACGCCTGGGACCGGTGCGCGGCCGCCGCCGCGATGGGCGCCGCCTCCTCCGGGTTCGCGCACGGCGACGGCGGCGGGGACGGGGGGACGGTGTACGTGGCCTTCTCCGGCCTGCAGGCCGCGCTGTCGGTTGCGCGCCCGGCGGTGGCGAGCGGCGCCGACGTCTTCGCGCCGGTCGGCCTCGCCGGCGACGCTACCGGCGCGCGGGCCTTCCCGCAGCTGGCGGCCGCCGAGCCGGACGCGGCCGCCGCCGGGGAGCGTATCGCCGTGCAGGCGCTGGCTCTGCGGTGCTTCTTGAAATTGTGCGGCTCCCCTGAGTTCCAGGTAAATTAGTCAATCAATTAGCCGAGAATTTCTCATCAATCAGCATTTAATCGAGTGTTTATCTCCTGAATTTCCCAGATTAATCATTTTTTCTTGTGATGATTGTTAGCGTGATGATCTGATATTTTTTTGGTTCTGGTCCTTTGGGCCAAGTTATGGTGATGTTGATGCGCCTGTCTTTAGTTGGTTGGTATGTCCCTGTGTTCACACTTAAAAGACTTCAGACTGCAGACATCAGTAGATGAGATAATGTACTACTACTTGATTATATTATGACAGTGTCAATTATTTGAGATTTCACTCGATAATAACTTAACAGCTTAACTGGGACAATAAATTTAATAACATTGTGGCTTGTGGAGTAATGAAACAAAAACTAAATCATTTGTTAGAAAGAAAACCAAATCTAAAGGTTGCATGTGAGATTGCCGTTGACTTAACCTTCTTTGTTTATTGTAGTGCCGTCTGAAATTGATTTTGTGTTGCGGCAGGCTAGTTCAGTGCATATCTTCTCCTTTCTGTGTGATTTTTTTACGATCAGTTTGGTGCCTTTGGCATAGAGTTTGTAAGTTCATCGAAAAGATCCAATCTCTATCAAACTTGGCGGCCAGCTTGAGATGCTGTGCGCCTGTCCACTTTATGTCACTGCAAACAAAAAGTACGGCACAGATGGCGCATTACGCATCACCCAACCAAGACTGTATGCTATTGCTATTTTGTTGTCACTTGCATGCAAGGAATTTTGGTGTGACCCACGGGCAACAGATGAGGATGATTGAGAGCAGCATGGAAGTATATATACCATACGGCTTTATTTGGAACGCATGAATTTGCTGGGAATTTTATGCAGTAATTTCACATGAAGTGGATGCAACAACTGCATTCCCATTAGAGTCGGGGGAAATTTCCGTGTTCTGGATGAGGGCTGCATCTAGAGCATTTATGAAATTCAGTGGTCCATGAAGAATAATAGTGCGTAGTTTACTGTCATCCAGAGTACATGCTGATTTTGATGAGATATACTCTTCATGGGCTGTCCAGATGTGAACAACTTTTTTTGAATTTGGTTATAATTACGTAGTATCATTTTACTCGGTCAGCAGGCATACGACCTTAATTGTTTCTTGACAAGTTCAGTAATGCTTCAAAGATCTTCACCTGTCTTCATCTGGTGCTATAATTCTCGTATCTTTCTTGCTATTCTAAATAAAATTTGTGGCCTGTTCCTTACTTATGAATCAATCTGGATGTTTATATTCTCCTTGATCTTTCTCCTGAAAATAGTATTTGCTATTTGCAGTTATGCATCAGAAGATTTTTTTTTCTTTTCTAGCTCAGTATTGTAGTGGTTTGATGCTTTTTCATTGCTGAAAATTGTTTCTTACTCATTGCATTCGGTTAATGACAATACAGATGCTGCTAAATCAGATCCAGGGCAAGGCAGTGGTGTTCACCGGCCACTCACTTGGTGGAGCCATCGCCGCTCTTGCGGCGCTGCACTACCTCTGCATCTCATCGTTAAGCTCGCCATGCAGTCCATCTCCTCCTGTGCTGTGTGTCACATTCGGGAGCCCACTGATCGGCAACAGGGCCCTGTCCAGGGCCATCCTGCGCGAGCGGTGGGGCGGCAACTTCTGTAATGTCGTCTCACAGCACGACGTCGTCCCGAGGCTCCTCTTCTGCCCCCTAGACGCTATCCCTGTGCGCGTCATCATCGGTATGCAGCTGCAGCAATGGCCAGGACACACTCACAACACGGGTGTAATGACCACTCGTGTTGTGGACGCCGAGCAGGATGGGCTGCGTCAACTGATACAGGCGCATGTCCGCACGGTTGCCATGGAGCAGAAGCTCGTGGACCCAGAGTCGCGAGGCGGGAGCCCTTATCGTCCGTTCGGGGCCTACGTGCTGTGCTCGCCGGAAGGTGCAGTGTGCGTTGACAACTCAACAGCGGCAGTCCAGATGCTCTATGCCACATTTGCCGCTTGCTACGCGCGGGGCAACACGACATCCCTGGAGGCCGCACACTCTTGCTACGGCGATCTTGTGCTGAAAATGCCACAGAACTTGCTCCTCAAGCGGCGCCCGCATGCCATGGACGTGTTGGCGTCCATGTCCAACTCCAACTACGACGCTGGCATCTCCCTGGCTATGGAGGCCTCCGGCATTGGCAGCGAGGCAATGGAGGCCACGACGACGCGATACTGGCTGAAGGCGTCTAAGCGAGCGGGTCGCAGCCCAAGCTTGAACTGCGCGGGACTCTCAACACGGCTGGGGCGGATCACTCCATGCCGGGCACAGGTCGAGTGGTACAAGGCATCATTCGACGGCGACATGGGGTACTATGACGCATTCAAGCAACGGAGGTCACCTAAGAAGTTCAACATGGCCGACATGTGTCGTATCAAGCTGGGCCAGTTTTGGGATGGTGTGCTCGCAATGCTCGACAACAGCCAGCTGCCGCACGACTTCCATCGCCGGGCCAAGTGGGTGAATGCCGCCCGGTTCTACCAGCTCCTCGTCGAGCCACTGGACATCGCAGACTATCACCGCAAGAACTTCCACAAGACCAGAGGCGGCTACATCACCCATGGCCGGGACAGCAGGTACTCCCTCCGATCCATAACAAGTGTCGCAGTTTTGAACTAAGATTGAGGGGGAGTATGTTGGAGCTGCATACACCATTTGTTCATGCTTGGTCAGTGAGCTCACAGAGATCTACACTTCACAGGTATGAGCTGTTCGACAAGTGGTGGAAGGAGAAGGGAGCCTTCACTGGTACGAGCACCGGCGACACGGCTGCCACAGCGAGGAGCAAGTACGCCGGGCTGACTCAGGATCCATGCTTCTGGGCGAGGGTGGAAGAGGCATGGGATCAGACTGAAAGCGCCCAGGCTGAGCAAGACGTGGCGATGTTGGCGATGAAGCTCGGGAGGCTGCGGGAGTTCGAGCGGTACGCCAGGGAGCTGGTGGAGAGCAAGGAGGTGTCGATCGACGTCCTTGCGCCGCAGTCCAGCTACACCCGCTGGGTGGAGGAGTGGAAGAAGCTCTTGCTCAGAGACGAAGCCAGAACAGCGTCCTTGTTTTAGTTCTGATGATGAATTAGCTGGAGCAGCTCAAGAATTCTATTTTTTTTTTGCCACTAGTTTTAGGTAACTTAGTATAGCCCTCGTATAGGCGGTTGTAAATACGCGTAGGCTTGCAGACCGCAGTGGCACTGCATTATGTTGTTGTATCAGTTCTTGCATCTTGATGCTGATTTATTCAGTTGTTTCTTCTTCAAGGCCATCGTTGATCTGCATTATTGAGCATCTGGGTGGTATAGTGTCCCTGTATGATCAGCGTCTGATATCAAACTTTGCATGACACCGTGATACCGCATCGCAAATTCAAATCTGCAAGTTTTAAAAAAATTCCAACATGTGTCTACAATCCCTAAATTTCAAATCTAAATTAAAACTACACATCGTGAAACAAAAAAAGCAAAGGGATTGTAACACATGTATCTTGTGAATATTCAAATTTTCAGATTTTTTTTGAGAACTTCTAAATTAATATTTGGAGACATGTATTCTAAATGAAGCAAACTGTGAGATGAGTCTTTCGAATCGAAAGGCGACATTTTTGCCATGATGCTTACAGTATTCTAGATCATCGAAATCTTCAACGCCACTCACTGCACTGATGGAATCTCTCTGTCGCAACTGAACAGCTTAAGAGAAATTACAGGGTTTTTACTCAGGAAGAACGAAGAATTTTTGGAAAACGCTGTCACAAACTTACAGACTACAGCATTCTGAATCAAAATGACATTTTGGAACACAGAACATATCTGATTGACAACGAAGCGATTCAGTGATCATCAGCCACAGTGTTGCTTGTATTCAGCGCTGATGTGCATATGTCAGGAACAGACTAATATCAGCACCTAGGAAAATGCCATGTCGCCGGCGCCTCCTCGCCCTTGCACGATCCTCTAGGAAGCGGCGAGCGGACCGACTCATCACTCATGTCGAATATCGCGTACGAGCTCGGCGCGCTCGGCGCATGCTTCCAGTACCACTGGCAACGGTCGTCATCCAGGAAGAAGATGCAGTTCCCCTTCAGATTGTACTGGGACGCACAGACAGACTTGGAGCATCTTGGCCCAAGAAACAGCACCTGGTCGTCCCCCACGCTCCTCTTCTCAACCCACTGAGACGACTGAAAGTCTGCCTCACACACCTCGAATTCAAACCGTACTGCTCTGATCTCGAACCTGGTGTGGCTGCCGGCAGGTGTGTTGCCATAGATGGTCCCGCGGACCAGCACCAGAGCGCCGCGGGATTCAGCCAGGTATGTGTCAAATACGAGGAGGAAACCCGGGAACCGCCTGAAGGGCCAGGGAGGACCCTCGATGATGCGCTCGATCCGGGAAATGAGTAGGCTGCCATTGTCACTGTCCTCCTCGACATCGATAACGTAAAGGTTCCTCCATCCATCAACAATGAGCAACTTGCCTCCGTGGAGAATTATGTCAAGGGACCTGTCGTAGCCAAGCGCACTTACAAACCATAGGTCACCTCCCGGTCGGCACACCGCAAGGGTGCGGAGGTCCCCAACGTCAACGATGGCGGCAACAAGGAGCTCTGAGCACATGATTACCTTGTATATTGACATGGTTGCATTCAGGTCCAGACAAATGTAGCGTATGCTGTGACCGTTGATAACTTCGTCAGGCTCCTCGATGGGGTCGTACATGTCTAGGTCAGGGAGCTTCAAGGTGGCCTCAGAGAAGGTGTCTACGAGGTAGCAGATGTCGTCACATGCAAAGACAAGCCACTCACCGCAGGAACTGTGGAATTCGGCACCGTTGGGGATCTGGAAGGATTCACTGTGGGGTAAGGTGAAGAAGGTTCCACCGGGGAGTATGAACCGCGGCAATGGCGGAGGCAGCTGATGCTGCCTTGCGGAGGCGCACCAATGGCGGCATACAGCTGCGAAACGGATGCGGTCAGAGTGGGCAGGGAGGCGGAGGAGGACCAGGCCAGCAAGCTCTGGTGGTATGTCCGACCATGATCGCTGGTACCTTGCCATGCTGCTGCTTCCAGGAATCTGCTTCAGAACAAAAAATGGGGGACTCTTAACAGGGAGTCATATTGTATCATTGCAAAATGAATCACAGTAATCTGGATTAGGCAGTATGAAACATCAGGAATAGGCGATTAGATGTGCTCCAGTGCTATGTGGGTGAAATTGAATGACTAATTTAGTGCCTCTGTTTCGAAGTGTGAAGTCCATTTTCACTGTCCAACTTTCATCTTCAAGCTAAAATTTCCATTTATTGTTATTCAAGTGGTTATATAATCACAACCAAAAGAAAGTGTTCAATCCAATGGTGCCAATTTCCTGTAATACAACTCACATACTATCATACTCCATTTCTAAATCAGAGGGAATATTATTTCTACATCGAGCAGGCTTTATGTCCATTTTGTGCAGTTCTTATAATCGCTCTTCTCTGCTAATAACTGAATGAGATTCAATTTATTTTTCTCCTTCACCTCCTTTCCACACCAAGAAAGTGCACACATACAAACACGGTTGGCCGTCTAAGAGATAATGATCATTGATCAATATGATTCTCTTTTTCTGGCTAATACGAGCAGTCACAATCCATCAGTTCCACCCGTTAATCTGGGACCAAATCAAACCCTAGGTAGCAGCAAAACGAGCTGCAACATTTACCGGAGACGACGACGCTAAACCAACCAGCGAGGGCAAGCTATCTGGAATCTGCCGGATGAAAATATGCTGATTTGGCGTTACCTCTACGACTTACGTTCCTCGACGGCGACATGCATCCGCCACCGGCCCACCGCTGATCTAGCCGCCGCCGGTTCGCGCGTGAGGCCGTGTGCTCTGTACGACTGTGCCGGTGTACAGTTTTTTCTTCTGAGACAATCCGGTGTACAGGTACAAAGGCTTCAGAAAATGGGCTGTAAAACTGGAATTAGGCTGGGTGCGGTGTCTGCTGGGCTTGAGGCATCTTTGGGCCTACTCGCCGTCAGGTTTGGACTGGACCTTTGAGAAAAGAGTCTGCATCTGGGAAGGCCGAGAAAACGCTCGACGCGCCCTCTGGAAGGCCGAGAAGATGTATGGGTGAACCACTTCCTACAAAACTGGGACCTAATATAAACATGCATTTTGAAAGAACTATACTAAATTGACACTTCGGTAAAAGATGGGTAATTTCTGTTAGCTACCATGGCAATTTTAGTGTTTAGTCCATGCCATTTTTATTAAGTAGACAATGACATATTCAATTTAGGTAGCATGGTATTTTTATTCTTTCAGAGCATTACAATTTTAACAGTTAGACCATGGCAATTTTAATTTAGATAGCAATGACATTTCTTACTCTTTAGAGCATGACCATTTTTTGTGTCCTAACTCATGGCATTTTATAAAAAATATTTATGTTCACATGCCAAATTCATTTTGGACCCTGAAAAGTGGTGTCAATTTTTTTTCTAATTCATGGCAAAGTTTTTTTGTAGTTTTTTGCACTGTCACATGGCATTTTTGTACTGATCCATGGAAAAAAATAAAGAAAAAATGTTTTAATAAACATGTCAAGTTTTTGCACAGTGACACGGCATGAAACATTTTTTTTGTTTTGTGAAAGAAAAAACCAACACAGTTTGGCCCAGTTTTCTTGATTTTGTTTTCAGTTTCAGGCCTTTTTTGTTGCTTTAAAAAAACTTTTTATTGTTGCTATAAAGCTGTGCCTTTTTTTTCCTCAGTTTTTGGCACGTGATGTGTGGTTCGCTGTGGGGATTCTTTCCAGCGAACGTAAAACGTTCGATGGTTCCCTCCTTCTGAGGAAACGATTTGTTCGCGCGAGGGGCTTCCCGCGGGAACATTCCCGAGTTAATTATTCACGTCCATCGAAAAAGCTAGCGTGTAATCCTCATCAAAAAACAAAAACTAGCGTCGAAAATAATTAAGAAGGAAAGAGAGGTTGCCGTCATCGATCGATCACGAAATTGCGGCAATCCCGCGAGGGCTTGTATCTCGGTTCGCTTGCATGCGATCGTGGCTGCCCTACGACGACGAGTACGACGCCGCCAAGGCCGGCCGGCCGGTGCCGATCGAATTGGCGATGACCACCATGGACTCCCTCAAGGACGACAACGTGGAGGAGATCCTGCTCCGCCTCCCATCGTGGGCCTCCCTCGGAAACGCCGTGCGCGCCTCCGCCGCGTCGCCTCCAGCCCCGGCTTCCTCCGCTGCTTCCGCGCACGCCACGCCTCGTCGTCGCCCCACAGCTTCCTCGGCGTCTTCTCCCGCTGGCAACCCTCCGGCCTCCCCCTCTTCCACCTCGCCGGCCCAGCCCGGTCCGACCCCGGCCTCGTCGCCATCGCGCACGCCGGCGACTTCCTGCTCGCCCGCCTCGAGGACGACCCGGGGTGGCCGCCTCCTCCTCTCCAGAGGCAGAGGAAGATCCCTCTCCGTCTACGACCCCGTCTCTCTCTGCCGCGTCGACATAGACCGCCCGCACCACGACCCCTTTCCGGACGGCTACATCGCCGACGCCAACTGCCTGGTCGACGACGACGGCGACGCTTCCTTCCGCATGGTCTCCCTGCAGGTAGACGATCGCCGCAGGCTGCGGGCCGTCGAGTACGACTCCAAAGCACACGGGTGGCGCTTCCACCCTTGGGCGGCGGACACCGTCACGCCGCCCCCGGCGTACCAGACGATGTACGCGGCCGGGCTCATGTTCTGGAACCACGACGGGGACACCGCCGGGGCCTCGTCGCTCTTGCTCGACACCCGCACGAGGGACTTCTCCATGCTCCCTCTCCCGGCAACCATTTCGGAGGCGGGCTCGAATACCACAAGGTACTCCATCGGAGAGACCGACGACGGCAAGTGCTGCCTTGTGTGCGTCAAGGACCGCCGGCTGCAACTGTGGCTGCTCAAGGAGAACCGTGGTGGTCGCAACCGCAATATTTGGGTGTTCGAGAAGGAAAAGCCATGGTTCAAGCTGCTTGGCGGATTTTGCCAGGTGCAGCACGTCGGGAAGGTGGTCGCCGGACTGGTCATCGTTTGGGCAGGCAATCCCTCTGATGGCGGCGGGGAGTCGTTTCATCAATCATCATTATGCCATTGACATAAAGAGCCTCAGCCTCAAGGCCAAGCTTTCCGTTGTTGGAGGTGGAACGGTGGTTCATCCTTTCATACTACCATATCCGCCTGCTGGGTTCTTGACGCCTGCCACGCCACACACGCCTCAGATGGATATTTGCAAAGGTATGTATATATGTGTGTGAATCTCATTTTTCTGGTGTCTACTTACTGTCTAGATCAGCTTGCTAGGAAATATATATGTGTGTGATCAGTAGTTGCAAAAATTAATCAAATCGGTGCTTGCCATAATATTTTCAATCAAACTGGATTACGATTAGTTCTGTTAGATGGACATCGTGCATCATGCATGCATGTATGCAGAATTCTGAGAATAAAATTCTTCATCATCTAAAAATGGCTGGGCTGGTAATTCCTAAACTGAATTGACAATATATAGTACTCCCTATGTAAACTAATATAAGATCTTAGTATTAGTTTACAAGGGAGCACCAGCTGCAATGACAGTATATATAATGAATATTCTTTGAATATTTTTGGAGTGGATCGAATTTTGAGCAGAAAACTAACATGTTTACTGCATGTGCTTCATTAACATTTGCAGATAATGAGACGCAACAAGAACCGTCTTCTTCCAGGAAACGTAGGAACGCCCTCCCGCCCACCCTTGAGCTCCTTCAGCCGCCCATCATCACCATCTCCGACGACGCTAGCACCGTGGCGGCCTCCGCTGCTCCCAGAGCCGCCGCGCCCTCTCCTTGCCGCAGCTCGCGCATCCAGAAGTTATACAACGGGGCATGTGTTGGCTCCATTGGGCGCTTCTCCAAGCGCAAAGCCGCTGTTAGCTCCTCTGACAGCGGGATGGTGAACCGCTCATGCTCCTCCTCCTCCAGGCGGAAGAAGACCAAGGTTCAGCACGCGGCTTCCAATGCTGCGACCTGAACATCGACGCCATCCTCACTGGTGCGTCTCAGAGCTCTTCGGCGGGCATCCGCGACTGCTCGGACTCTTCTGCATCCTCCAGGTCAACCCCATGGCTAGCCGTCACCACTGCGATCACTCATTTGAGGTTGTTGCATTATGCATGCATTTCAGGAGAATCAAGTCTTTTGGCTTCAGTCTCTTCCGTCAGGTCATGTTTAATCAGTGTCAGGTTTCATGTTTAAGTAGTGTCAGGTTTCAGTTAAGCTTTCTCTTAGAGAAACCCTCTGCATGTGCTGGCCAGCCGCACTTCACGCGCTTGTATCTGCATCCTTTGCATCGTATCCAAGTGTTATTCATCCGCGCTTCAATCGCTTGAATCTGCATCCATGCACGCTCTGCCAAGTTCAGTTTCGGATCAACATGCAAATTTTGACATGAAAAGTCCAGGCGTCGTCGTATTAATTGGGCTATGATGGATGGAAAGCTTCAACAGCTGGATCAGAGACCATGTGATGGATGATATTTGATATTGCTAACCGCAGCTTCACATGGTCGAATGAGAGGCGTGAGCCAACACTAGTAAAGTTGCACACTGGACAGGGTTTTAGTTAACGCTAACCGAAAGCTGAGCTTTCTTCAGACTACAGCCACAGCAATTGCAGCAACAACTTCTGACCACACTCCCGTACGTCGCAGTAGATTTCAACAAGGAAACACCCAAGAGGAGAGTGGATGTCCTGCACGCAGCGCATCCACGGCTGCGCGTTCGCGTGGTGATGCGTGCAGGTTGATTTGCAAAACGGGTAAAGCGGAGATACATCGCTGATACAGATAAATACACTGCCTCTCGTCCGTGCAGTGGGCTCGGGCCGTTGTACCTTCTGACATGGGAGAGGGACGTGTTTTTCTGCTCCACGGGCCCGGTGGTTGTGCCAGCCGTAGATGCGCTGCGTGCAGCGATGGACTTCTCCACCCAAGAGCAAACTCTTCAGGTTTGAGAATCATTGGCTTGAGATTGAGGAGGTAAGACCGTAAGAGAGATTGTTTCAAATGGGTGATGGGCGTTCCTCCCTGATCGGTTTCAAAATGACAAGGATCAGGGCTGCTATTCGAAAGTGTCTGGAGAAATGTCAACTGCATCCAAGGGAAATCCAGGGCCGGGCACTTACATCAATGTAAGCTCCTTGCGATTCGGCACAATCAGTACTGATAATTGTTGTTGGCTTCGTTTTATGATGAAATGAGACCGGAGGAAACCCCTCTTTTCCAAAAAAATTTAAAATAAATACTAGAAGTAAAAATAATAATTCAGTTTGAGCAAAGAATTGCTTTCTAACAAAAGAAATACCTAAATGATAAGTGCCACACGTGTGGCATGAAGCACTCCGGCCCCGACGACGGTTTTTACAACTAAAGTTGTCATCCGAAAAGAGAACAAATCCAAAGAAAAAACAGAAACTTGCCATTCGAAAAGAAAGTTGTCATGCTTGACAACTAAAGTCGCCATCCTCGCGTCACTAAACTTGCCATAAAAAACGTTCGAAGTTGTCATGTGTTCGTGCCATAGGTGTGACACTTATCAGGGTCCAAGAAATATCATTTGGGGGAGATACGGGTACCATGTCATCAATAACCATACCTTGCTTTGCCAGTGTTTTCTGAACTTACTGAATCTTGCGCCGCAGAAAGTACCGACGAAAGCACCGCCTTGCCGATTACAAACACAGTGGAGTGGTGGCGTCACTGTTTTCATCAGGCGCGGCACCTTCTTGCCACAGATGGCAGTGAGAGAGATCATGGAAGCTTCGTGACGACAAGAGGCATGCCGAACCCAGGCTCGACGGTGAGCCGGAACAACGGCGCGTGCCGGTACCCAGGCGACGGTGAGAAGGCGAACTTGCTCAGCAGGCGCACGAGCACCACCTTCAGCTCCATCATCGCCAGGTTCTGCCCAGCACAAATTCTGGGCCCGTGCCCAAACGGCAGGTACATGTGTGACGGCTCGCACACCGCAGCGGCGCCGTTCGCAAACCGATCAGGCCGGAACTCACCGGCGTCCTGGCCCCAAACATCCTTGTCGAGGTGCAGCATCGCTATGGCTATCTGGATGATCGTCCCCCGTGGGATGTCGAGCCCACCGAGCTTGAAGTCCTTCAGCGCTTCGCGCATAATCAATGACCCCGGAGGGTACAGCCGGAGAGTCTCCTGGATCACCATGGTGATCTGGAAAAGGAATGTAGTAATGGTTATGCCAGCTTCTCGAGACTGATTGATGCATGACGGGATGCTTTCTCACCGTTTTCAGCCGCCGGAGGACGTCGACGTCGAGCTCTGTGCCTCCACGGCACACCTCTAGAGCCTCGGCACGGGCACGGTCCTGCCACGCCGGGTGTGTGGCCAGCAACATCAGGCACCAGGTGACGGTGACGGCTGTAGTCTCGTGCCCAGCAAAGTAGATGCTCTTGCAGTTGTCGACGATGTAGTCCTCGGCGCTGCCACGGAAGCTGGCCGGACAATGGCGAGCACTATTGACAATCGAGCGGAGAAGGCCATTGTGTTTAGTCTTTATGCAATCGTCGTCTTCGCTGCTGCTGCCACGGCTGTGTTCCTTTGCGACATTCAGGATGAGTAACCGAACTTCTTGCTCCAGCTTTTGTATCTCTCGATTGGCCTTGGTCGGCAAACTCTTCCTGTAATCACGCACAAAACATTATGACTATAAGTTTCACTTTTTACCCCTTGAGACAGATTTTCCCCTATTTAACATATCTTGCCACATTTTAATCATTAGTACTGAACTTGTGACATTATGTCCCCGAACTGAAAAGCTAGATCCACTTGTTAGGAAGACATGGTATCTCACTACTCGTAGAAGATATATATATATACCAAATTATGAAAAATCCCTCTGGTTCAGTCAAGTTCTATGAAAAATTGTGTTAGTTTTGCTGAATAGGTACTGCTAGCTGCACGGCTGCACCACACTGCTCATGCCCCATATCAGAATGAGAGTGGTTTTTGTTAGGAAATATGCAACTTGTATTCCCATGAGGCCATAGGCCGATATATATACATGTACAGGTGTGGAACATATGCAGGAAACCCCTTATACAACGGGATAAATACAAAGGGGTACATGACTTATATTATAACTCTAACACCCCCCCTCAAACTCATGGTGGATGAACAACACTGAGTTTGGAGAGATAAAAGCCATGTTGTGCTCTAGTCTGGGCCTTCGTCAGGAAATCCGCCAACTGTAACTCAGAAGGCACATACTGAAGAGCAATAACCTGATCCTGCACACCAGCGCGCACATAGAAAGCATCAACACCAATATGCTTGGTGAGCTCATGCTTCACAGGATCGCGCGCAATGCTAATAGCACCTGTACTGTCAGATAAGAGCAGAGTCGGTGTAGTGACAGAAACACCAAAATCCTGAAGTAACCACCGTACCCAAGTCACCTCTGCCGTCAAAAGAGCCATTGCTCGCAACTCAGCCTCGGCACTCGAAGGGGAAACTGCAATCTGTTTCTTCGTCTTCCAGGCAATGAGAGAACCACCAAGAAAAACACAGTAAGCAGAAAGTGAACGGCGATCTGAGGGATCACTAGCCCACGTAGCATCCGAATAGGCCTGAAGCTGTAAAGAACTGGAGCGAGGAAAGAATAGACGGTGAGAGATCGTGCCCCGAAGATATCGAAGAACACGACGGAGATGACTATAGTGAACCGATGTGGGAGCAGAGACGAACTGACTCAGAATATGAACCGGATAAGAGATGTCCGGACGAGTGACAGCTAGATAGACAAGACTGCCAACAAGATGACGATAACGCGTCGGGTCAGGGAGAGGATCACCATCAGTAGCACGGAGGTGAAGATTGAGCTCCATAGGAGTCTCAACAATGCGCTCGTCAGTAAGAGCAGCACGAGCAAGAAGATCCTGGATATACTTTTCCTGGAATATAAAAAAGCCATCAGAGGTAGAAGAGACTTCAATCCCAAGAAAGTAGCGAAGAGGTCCAAGATCAGACATAAGAAACTGCTCACTAAGACGAGCCTTTACAAAGGCAATATACTCAGGGTCGTCGCCAGTGATGATCATGTCATCAACATAGAGAAGAAGAAGAGTCCGACCACGAGTGGAAATGTGGACAAACAACGCTGGATCATGATCACTCGCTGAAAAACCAGCGGCAGTCACCACAGAGGCAAAACGCTCAAACCAGGCGTGAGGGGCTTGCTTAAGGCCATAGAGAAAGCGACGAAGACGACAGACCATGCCATCAGGAACAGAATACCCAGGTGGGGGCTGCATGTATACCTCCTCACGCAGCTCACCATTAAGAAAGGCATTCTTAACATCAAGCTGAGAAACAGACCAATGACGAATAGAGGCCACAGCGAGAAGTGTGCGGATAGTGGTCATATGGGCCACAGGAGCAAATGTCTCATCGTAATCACGACCATGCTCCTGCTGAAAACCACGAGCCACAAGACGAGCTTTGTAACGCTCAAGAGAACCATCAGAGCGAGTCTTAACCTTGTAGACCCACTTACAAGTGATGGGACGAACACCGGGAGGAAGAGAAACAAGATCCCACGTGCCGGTGCGCTCAAGAGCAGCAAGCTCCTCTGCCATCGCAAACTGCCATTCAGGATGAACAAGAGCATCGCGATAAGACGTAGGCTCGAGTATAGCCAAAAGAGCATATCGACTAGGAGAATAGCGGTCAGGGGGAGGGCGAGGCCGAGCCCGAAGACCATAAGGCGGCTGGGATGAGGAGGACGACGCACCAGAAGTAGATGGCACGTCAGTGGATTTATCTAGAACACGTGGACGACGAGTATAATGAAAAGGAAAGGAGGGAAGAGGTGGAATCACTGGAGGTGGAGACGGGGAATGTAGCGAGGACGAAGGTGGAGAAGGGGAAGGTATCGGTGATGAAGGTGGAGACGGGAAATGTGGCGGTGATGAAGGTGGAGAAGAATCTGTAGGAGAGGATGGCGTCGGATCTGCAACAGCAGGACGAGGAATAGGAATACTGGGCACAGAGGGAGGTGTGTCAGGAAAAGTGAGGAAAGAGATATCCTCCACTGAAAAGGTTGAGGAAGATGGACGCGGGTGGAAAGGACGAGACTCATCAAAAGTTACATCCCGAGAAATACGCATCCGACGACCGATAGGATCCCAACAACGATAGCCCTTATGCTCATCACTATAGCCTAAGAAGACACACTCAACAGACTGAGCGAACAGTTTGGTGCGTTCACGAGGGGCTAGAAGAACATAGCAAACACAACCAAACAAACGAAGCGCCGAGTAATCAGGAGAACGATCAAAGAGACGCTCGAAAGGAACGCCACCCTGCAAAGCAGTGGAAGGCTGAAGATTGATGAGATAGGTGGAAGTGGAAACAGCCTCGGCCCAAAAATGAGGTGGAAGAGAGGCGGCGATCATCAACGCACGAGCCGTCTCAAGAAGGTGACGATGCTTGCGCTCAGCCACGCCATTCTGAGCATGAGCACCAGGACAAGAGAACTGAGCAAGAGTACCTTGCTCGGCAAGAACTCCACGCAACATCTTGGAGATATACTCTCCAGCAGAGTCAGCACGGAACACACGAATAGGCGTAGAGAACTGAGTGTGGACCATGGCAGCAAAATGCTTATAGATAGATAAGACCTCACTACGAGAAGACATAAAATATATCCATGTGTGCCTTGAGAAATCATCTATGAAGATAATATAGTAGCGATGACCTCCCTTCGAGGCAAAGGGAGCTGGACCCCAGACATCAGAGTGAACAAGGTCAAAAGGACGCTGAGACACAGTGTTGCTGTGAGGATAAGGTAACTGGACCTGTTTACCAAGCCGACAGCCCTGACAGTCTAAAGACACACCGCCGGAGACGGATCCAAGAAGACCACGTCGAACTAAGGATGAGAGACGAGAGCCACATAGGTGACCAAGGCGATGATGCCACTGCTGAAAAGAGCTGGTAGACAAGGCAACAGAGGAGGAGAGACTGGCGGCAGCAGCAGCGGACGGAAGATGAAGCCAGTCAAGCTCCCAGAGACCCTGAGAGTCACGACGTCGAGGACCGGCACCAAGGAGAGTACCAGTATGGCGGTCCAGAACGGAACAAGAGTCAAAGTCGAGAATGACACGACAACCAGAGTCAAAAATTTGTCCACCAGAAATGAGCTGCATGGTAAGTCGGGGAACATGAGCAACATCAGGAACATGAAAAGAAGAAGTGCTAAGAATGCCTCGGCCAATAACCGGGAGAGAGGTACCATCAGCAGTAAGAACATGAACAGGAGAATCGAGAGGTCGAGTAGAGGACAGAGTGGATGAATCATGAGTCATATGAAAAGATGCTCCAGTATCAAGAATCCATGGAGATGTACCTGCTTGTGTAGAAGGTGGTCTCACAATGCCAGAAGAGTCAGCAGCAGAACCAGCAGAACCTGTCGATGGAGAACCGGAGGATGGAGCTAGCAGGCATCGAACTCGCACAATCTCCTGCTCGGTCAGGGGCGCAACTGAAGAGGTCGACGTAGATGCGCCCGACAATAGAGAGTCTGAGGCAACCAGCAGGGCGCGAAGTCGCGCAATCTCCTCCTCAGTGAAGTACACAGCTGAAGTAGTCGACGCAGTAGCACCGGGAGCACCGGGAGAGAAGCGGCCACCACCACCTGTGGAAGCCGCTAGATGTGGCGGT
The DNA here is from genome assembly GCF_002162155.2 of Triticum dicoccoides. Classification (NCBI taxonomy): domain Eukaryota; kingdom Viridiplantae; phylum Streptophyta; class Magnoliopsida; order Poales; family Poaceae; genus Triticum; species Triticum dicoccoides. Next base: position 511,892,420 of record NC_041386.1, on the reverse strand, counting down.
GTAGCATGACCAGTAGTATCCACACAGGCCGGTGGAGGAGACGAGGCCGTATGTAGACAAGTGCCAAGCGTCAATGGAAGACGCCTGTGCGAGGCGGAGTCGACGGAACCATATGCACCAGCACTACCAGTGAAAGTCGCGAGAGGAGTCGACGTAGAGCGACGGTCACCATGTGCAGAGGTCGGGAGAAGAGTCGCGGAGGAGTGACCAACACAACAGGCGGAAGATGCCGTAGCGGACGACGTCACAGGCTGACGAGCACCAAGCATCGAGGAAAAGCGCATATGCGAGACAGGATCAGTGTAGGGTACGCCTTCCAAAATCAGCGGACAGTGTGGAGAGGAAATTGTACCCGACGACATGATGCTTCCTTTTTTTCTTTTTTTTTTTCTTTTTTTTTATCGGAAGGCAACCAGTCAAACAGCCAACACAGCGGCCGAGCAAATCAGATCGGAATCAGTAGGCGGCGGCGGAGCAGAATCAAGTGGGGGAGGCTAGTGCACCACGTCACGGGCCTTCACGGGAGGAAGATGGTGCAGCAGCCGCATGTGAACAAGCACACATTGGGATGAGACTTGTAGATGCACACGTCAGGTTCAGGCGGGCCGTCACGGGCCAACAGCGAGCGGCCGGATTAGTCTGCCCGACCTTGCAGACCACGTGGCGGCTGTGGCGTCCAGAAGAAGAAGCAGCGCCCCAGCGCGTGCTGAGGAGGCCGGCGGGCGTGGATGCTTCAGGCCGGGGCGGCGGATCAGGACCTGCCGTGGATGGATGGGTAAGATTCTACCGGAGCAGAATAGGAGAGGAAGCAGCAGCGGCCGTCCGGAGAGAAGGAAACGGAAACGGCCGTGCACAACGGGATCGAGCACGAGTTGCGGCGTGCGAAAAAAAACCCTAGGGCTCTAATACCATGTTAGGAAATATGCAACTTGTATTCCCATGAGGCCATAGGCCGATATATATACATGTACATGTGTGGAACATATGCAGGAAACCCCTTATACAACGGGATAAATACAAAGGGGTACATGACTTATATTATAACTCTAACAGTTTTTCTACACCCACCCTTGATGCACCCACGGTGCACCCACGCAAGAAAACATATGAAAACATTTTGAAAAAATCTGAAACTTTGTGGGAATGATCATCAACAAATGTTAGAGAGGCTTGCAAATTTTCATGGTCAAATGACATCCAGTGAGCTCTATACAAAACAGACAAAATTACTCAAATTTACTCAAAATGTAAGTGCACTGTTTGACCAAAATTTGTAATTTTGTTATTTTTGTACAGTTTTCCTCGGATGTCATTTGACCACCAAACTTGGCAAGCCTCTCTAACATTTGTTGATGATCATTTCCACAAAGTTTCAAAAAAAATCGAGATGTTTTGGTATGTTTTCTTGCGTGGGTGCACCGAGGTGGGGTTCAGCCACTACACCCCCGGCGATTACGAACCTGAGTTGTCCACCTAGTCAGCTGCATTGTCAGTCAAGGGAAATATAAATAGGATAAAAGCCATAACAAAGGTCACAACTGAGTAAAATGTGGCCAGGTATTTTAAAATAAAGTAACGTTGTCACAAGATTGCATTTACTGGGTAAAAAGTGGAAATCACTACTCCCTCCGTCCCATAATATAAGAACACTCTTGGGACGGAGGGAGTATTAATTTTATGACAGGACTGGACTAGACTTTGCCCTATGGAAAAGAGTTATCTTAGTTTGAGCAACCAGACTATTTTGGGGAAAAACATTTCAGATATTTACATCACAATTTCAGTGATTCCTGTCTGATGAATGAGAATGAACCTTATTTACCCTATGGAAAAGACTTATCTTATTCACTTCTTTTTTCATTTTCTTTTCACTATGTTAGATATGTATACTTACCTTTTCGCAAAAAAAAAAAAGATATGTATACTTACCACACCGCGGATAATCCAACAAGTGCATCTTGCTGAGAAATCGCCTTCTGAAGCTGCCTGAGCTTGTAGAATATTTCTTCCCCTGTTGCGAAATTGCTGCCAAAACATGCCCTGGCGATTACATCCGCCGAAAAACTCCGCAAATAACCATCCACATCTATCTCTCTACTCCCTCCCGTGCCGTCAAGCATACTATCCCATGCTTCTAGCAGTGGGGCAGAAGCCTCCACTATTAGTTCTATCATGACCTGCAAACATCATTCTTGCAATTATAATGACTTTTTACAGAAATTCCAACTATAATGCCGGATCATGTTCTTAGTATTTCAACTCATATTTAAGCATGAAGTAGCTGACGTCACCTTAATCTTCTCCATGAAGAACTCTTGTGCAATGATCTTTCTCTGATAGGCCCATATATTGCCATTTGCCACCAAGATGCCTTCACCGAAGAGTGGTTTGCGAGATTTCTGTATAAAAATAGGCTTTCCGAGCTCAGATGATGTGCAGTGGCTCATGTCCTTGACCATGCCAGGGTCAGAAACATACAGAATCTCCACAGCTCCTGTTGAGTAGAGGAATACCAACCCTATTCCAAATTCACAATCCAATAGCATCATCGCCATAAAAAGAATGGACTAATATAAGAAATACAGCACGAATAAGTACTGCAAATACCATTGAGATAAACCGAATAATTTTATATCAAATACTGTATATGTTCGCTAATTATATCTGGCAAAAAATTCAACTTTACTTTCCACTGGAGTGAAATTCCTTATTATAAAAATTAGTTACAAATGCACGGTCTTCATACAAAAAAGATTCCAGCATTTTCAGTCAACAAGCCAACTACTGATCACTTCACGCATTTTGTTTTAAGGCATAGTTGAACAATATTTCATAGAACAAGACAAAAAGATCTATAGACAGACACTTAGGTCTCGTAGGAGGCCAGGTTCCAAGAGAATTATTATATCATTAACCAAAATACTACTCCCTCCGATCCATATTAATTGTTGCTGCTTTAGTATAACTTTGTACTACAATTAATATGGATAGGAGGGAGTAGTATTTTATATCGTCAGTATTCCAATGTTCAAGAGTAAATTTCGACATCAAGAGAAAGCTGTCAGGGTTCGACTCGAACCTAAACCTGAGCTTCAGTCTGAAGATGGTGTCAACTAGAAGTCGACACTAGACGGTTCAGTTAACGGCTCAGATGCAACTGGACAAAAGAGTGACCAAAGTAAGAAAGGAGAACAAACTAGATCCTATGTAGCTTAGGGTTCGTCCTTCTTCCCCTATCGTGTCCCAATTTCAATCTTGCTCAAATCCACACACAATTCGTCCCCGATCGCAACAGCAGTCCTTCGGGGCATCACAAAAGCTTATGTAGCTTTCAATTATCCGAGTTGTTCCTGACTTTTGACTTTTGGGAGACCATTTATATACCCAGCTAAGGTTGGTAAGGATGTTCCTTTGTCACTAACTACGAGCAAGAAGACAGTGCGGAACATGTAAGTGAGTATAATGTGGCTTTATCTTTTGGATGATAGGGTTGCTAGGGTGGATGCCTTACATCAATGAAATGTACAAAGCATAAATAGCAACAGAGACGAGATGCACTGCCAACAAACTGTAAAATGTAAATTTTGTGATCTCACAGTCTTATGTCACAAGAATAGAAACATCCATGGGCCATCTAATCACTAACATACTAAAAATGACTTGTAAGCAAAGAACAAGTGTTACTGTTAAAATAGACCAAACCAGAGACTATGCGTGCATGAATTGAACTTTTGACTACATACCATATGTTTCCCTCCAGATCATGAACTGAGGAAAGAGGGTGGACATGTAGTTACTGGTGTCTTGCTTCTGCGCAGGCAATGCCTCTTGTCGGATCCTCTTTATCTCCTGGGTGTTGCCATAGAGCAAAGTAGGCCTGGGACCCCTCACACCTTGCTTCCTTAGTTTCTTTCTTATCCTCTCTGGCCTCAGCCATAGTATCTCACAGATGTACAACAGAGGTAACCCAAGAAGTACAGGAAGAAGCAGAGCTAGCAGATGAAGTTTCCCCATGGCAGAGTGAGGAAGAGGGAGGACTTCTTGTCACACTATGTAATCCACAATATTCCCATCTGTTTTAGAACTCTAGGATATAAATGCTGTTTTTGTCTTCTACAGTTTCTGATTCTTTATTATCTTGCTTTCTGATCTTGGCATCTACTGACAATATTCTGCCAAGTTGAGATTTTTATATATTAATTGATAGGCTTTTGGCTTAGCTGCCAAAGTATACTTTTAAACAAAGGAGGCAAATTTATACCTGGTCACAAAATAATAGTACTAAAAGAAACATTATTACCTAAAGGAATGGACTCTTGCATAGTTCATTAATAGGTGCAGCTCATCCTCCGCTGAACTGTGCAAAGTGGTGGGGAGAAAAGGTGACTAAACCCAGTAACAAGAACAACCAGGTGGGTGAACTCAGAAAAGTTTGAAAACCTTTTATCAACATTTTTACAGAGACAACACCAGCACCAATCACGTTCTGTCCACGGATCAAATTAGCTTTTTTTTTCTAGAAAAAACGATCAAATTCCATTTTAGCTTGTATGTCAATAAACATTTTTTTTCAACAATCCACCACGGAGAGGTATATCAATAGCATAGAAGAAGAGGGGACACGACACCTTTTAGCATATAACGCTAAACCAAGAGGTTAGAAACCACACCCACCATAACTACAAGTCTACAACGGCACACAGCTCACCTTGTCCAAACTCAGGCCAAGGCCACTAATGGCGAAGAGGCAGGACACAAAGCACCAAGGCCGCATCACAACCGATGTCAGATACCTCAGAAGCACGACAAAGATTTCAGACCAGACTGGGTCAACGCACCCTATGATGTGCAGTTGGGAAGAATCTGATTTCTATGAAGCAGTTGACGCCAATCGCAGCATGCAGCCTCTGTACTCTGCAGTAATCACGCCGCATTCGCCAAAGTGTATAAGTGTATTGCCTGAGCAGGAATCTGAAGATGGTGTATCAACTAGGAGAATGCCTATGAAATCAGACTGCAAATGTGACTTGACTCGATACCTAAGATGGAATCATGGAAGAGCAAGAAACCAGGGCAATAAACTGGATATCTAAAAAAATCATCATCAGGCTGATGAGCAGAGCTGTTGTGGGAATGCGTCAGTCCTCTTATAATCCCTCACTGCAAATAGCTGAAGCTTTGAAGTTACCCACAGCAAAAGGTCCAGTACAAACTAGGGAATGAACATCTCGTTGACTGGCGGTGCCGGCCAGGAACGCGTCGTTCTTAAACTGCCGACTCCGTCGATTGCGAGCACCGCGCCGACGAGAAAGAAGCAATGGGGATTAATCCAGCTTGCGGCAGATACTACAAACACATAAAGCTGCGAGAATCGTGGAGAGTGAGAGATCAATCAGCTACGAAGTTTACCAAGATGACGGGAGCAACTAAGAACGGCGACGTCGATGAGGAATCGCAGAAGGAGGGGCGGCGCTGGCGGAGGAAGACGACGCCGGAGGGACGGAGTGAGGTGAGACTGGGTTTGGGGCTTGGAGAAAAGCATAGCGGAAGTGGGCCTGCTCGAGATATCACTCTCAATCAGCACATCCCCTCGGTGGGCCGGCCACCTTTTACGACCGTTTGTCGGCTTTATAATAAAACAAACCATCACTGATTACATTCTCCCCTAAAAAAAATCACTGATTACATTCGAGTAGACCAATACAAAGACAGGACAAAATTACTGTTATGACCTAAAGAGCTAACAAAATCGTGATTTGACCTCGTTTTCAAAAAAATAAATCGATTCTGACCTCTTTGGGAGACGCCAGGAGACGCCAACATCCCTGGCGTCTGGGTTGCGAAGCAGACGTCAGCCACCCTGGCGTCTGGCCCCTGGCCCGCACTGCCCGCCTGCCCGTTGACCTGCTGACGTGATAAAGGGGCCAGACGCCAGGAACCCTGGCGTCTGGCCCTGGTAACTGGATAACTCACGGGAGAGTGTGTGGGACCCACCCCAAACACTTTCCCCAATCCACAACCCAAGCTTGAAGAACACTTGGAGCTCTCACACTCTCTCCTACCCCTCAAGCTCCCTCTCAAATCCTCTCAAAAAGGTGCATCCCTTAGGTGGATCTTTCCATCACTTTATTGCTCTTGGTAATCTCCCCCAAATCATCCAATTATTTTTGGTTAAATCTTGTTATTTTGGTTGCATTTTATACATGTTGGTGGAACCCTAGTTCATGTTTTCTCCCTTATGTTAGTGTGAATGGCTTGGTTAACTTTGATAATATAGTGATATGCGTGGTGTGTAGTAGGAATATATGCTTGTTGAGTAGAAAGATTGGGGGTTAGGGTTAGTTAGTGATTAGGGTTAACTTTGCTTAGTATGTGTTAATTAGTGATACTTTTGTGGACATCACCAATAATTTAGTGTTGATATGATTTGGATATAATGAGATGTATTTGGATAAACACCAATTCTCATTGAAGTCTTAAATGCATTCATGTTATTTTTAGATGGAGAGACTTGTTAATGTTCATTACATGGACAAGGAGGCATTCTTGAGTAACAAGGCCGACACGGGTGAGGAACCATTGGTTTTTGATACAAGCCCTAGCTATGAGGATGTTGTTGCAAAAGTGAGACAAGTCTTAAAGTGGATGGACACCAATGTTGATGTTAAGTTAATAGGAAGGTATGATGTTGGAGTTGGAGCCAAATCTCGCTTGAAAAGTATGCCTATCACCTCAGATTTGCATTGGGATGTATACAAGGAAAAAGTTTCCCAACCGGAAGACAAGTCACTTGAATTGTTTGTCACGAAGGTTGAATCTCCTCGGTTTACCTTTGATTTGAACCGGCATGTCTCTTCCCCAATGGATGACATGAGCGAGAGGACAATGGTGCCACTTGTTGAGCATAGGGTTGTGGTTGATGCCCCCAATGCTTATCGCCAACCACGTCCCCGTGTACCATCTATTAAAGCAAATGAGGTTGAGTTGTATGCCTCCAATGCTTCTAGCCAACCACCAACTAGCCAAGCAAATGACGTTGAGGTGATTGGTAGTGACGAAGTAATTCAAGAGGATGAAAATGCTTATGATGACGACGAAGAGCAAGAGGAAGGGTTTCATGGTAATGATGTTGGTGACTTGGATGCGTACATAGCGCAAAAGGACATGGATTGTGACTTGCCTTTTAGGCGTCAATATGCGTATGACTCGGATGACGAGGGTCCAGTTGAAAAGTTGGACGAGGATGGATTCACAAAGGAGGAAAACCAAATCCACTTTGAGCTGATGGGCTTAGAAAAAAGAACTCACTTGTTTAAAGACCTCAGCCTTGCCCATAAAGATGTTGTTGACAGTGGAATGAGAATGACGGCGATTGAGCCAACACCATGCCCGAATTCAGGAGAACCAAGGGTGGAGAATGAGGACGAGAATGCTTATTTGGAGAAAGGAGTGAAGTTTCTGAGCTTGCCTATGCTGAAGTTTTGGTTGGCTGACTATGCCATTCGGAACCATAGGCCAATTTATGTTGAGCACTCCGACATGAAGTTGCGTTACACCGTGAAGTGTGAGCAAGAAGGATGCCCATGGAAGGTTCATGCAAGAAAGCTTAAAGAAACCGAAGAATGGGTGTTAAGAAGTTGTGTTGCCACTCATAGCTGCAAACCGCCATCTAAACGACTTCGAACGACACACCGTCAACTCACATCTGAGTATCTCGGATACAAATGGATGAAATACATAGGCTTTGATCCCACTGTGAAAGTGAGGTTTCTCATGCGGACGGTGAAAAAACAATTTGGTTATGAAGTCAAGTATGGGAAGGCATGGAAGGCAAAGGCAAATGCTATTAGGATGTTGTATGGTGGTTATGAAGAAGCATACAACCAGCTCCCAAGGTTGTTGGCCGCGATTGCACATAAGAACCCGGGCATGTTTCATGTGGTCGAGGATCACGATGGAGTGTTCCACCGTGCCTTCTGGAGTTATGGACAATGTGTGGAGGCGTTTCAGCATTGTCGTCCGGTCTTGTCTATAGATGGCACGTTCTTGACCGGTAGATACAAGGGCACACTAAGACAATTGGGAGTGGTTCATGGATCATGTTAGGCACAACGTGATTGGGGCTAGGGAGGTATGCATCATATCGGACCGACACCATGGCATACTCAAGGCAATGGACATTGTTATTCTAGGATTTCCAAAGCTTCACCACAGATGGTGCATGAGGCATTTCGTGGCCAACTTTTACCAGGCATGTAAGAGCAAGGAGCTCAGCAAAGACCTTACCCATGTATGTGTGGCCTTCACCACCGAAGGTTTCGATGCTCGGTACAACAAACTCTTTGCAGTGGTGAACGAAGGGGGAAAAGAGTTCTTAACTAGGAATTTAAGCGAGAAGCACAAGTGGGCACACGCTCATGACGATGGTGGTAGGCGATATGGCGACATGACGACCAATCTGGTAGAATGTTTCAACAATGTGCTGAAGGGTGCTCGTGCATTGCCGATGACTGCAATAGTGGAGTACACTTTCTTCAAGCTTAATGAGTACTTTCAGAGGCATTCTGAAGAGACTGCAAAATGGATAGGTGAAAAAAAGGATTATCCGGAAAAGGTAGATGAATGGTTGCAGCTACAAGCAAGCAAGTCTTCACGGCAACAAGTTATCATATTCGACAGAATTGAAATGATCTATCAAATTGATGAGCCAGGTGGCACAACACGAGACGGTTTTCAATATGGTGGTGCTGCATTTGAGGTGCGTCTGAAGACTCAGTGGTGCCGGTGCGAGAGGCCTAGTAAGTATCATTGGCCATGCTCGCATTTGATAACGGCGGCGAAGGCGAGAAACATACCTGTTTGTGATGGAAAAACCGTGTGGATGCAAGAGTTCCATGTCGAAGCTACTAGGTTGACATGGGCGCCAAGATTTCACCCTTTCTTGGACCAATCACAGTGGCCTGTGTACCATGGCCCTCATATTAGGCCAGACCCTCTTCTGAAGGTGGAGACCAAGGGTAGAAGGAGAACTAAGAGGTTCAGGGGTGATATGGATGACCCGGCTGGATACACTGGCATGAAACAATTTGGTAGCGGTCATTTCATGGAGGCTCCTGACACTATCAAATGTGGAGTGTGCGATCAAAGGGGACACAATGAGCGGACATGCAAGAAAAGGAAAACCAAAAAAATAAAAACAAGTCGTGGAGGTGGCACCGATGGTGAACGAGGTGGAAGAGGTGACGGTGGTGGCGGTCGAGGAAGCACAAGTGTCAGAGGTGGTAGTGGTGGTCGTAGAGGGAGCACAAGTGCTAGAGGTGCTAGTGTTCGTAGAAGGAGTACAAGTGCTAGAGGTGGTGGTCGAGCTAGCACAAGTGCTAGAGGTGGTGGTCGAGCTAGCACAAGTGCTAGAGGTGGTGGTCGAGCAGGCACAAGTGCTAGAGATGGTGGTCGAGCAAGCACAAGTGTTAGAGGTGGTGGTGGTCAGAGAGGAAGCACAAGTGCTAGAGGTGCTGGTGGTCGTAGAGGAATGGTTGATAATGGATCGGCCTTCGATTATTTGCTTAATCCGGATGGTTGATCTAATAATAATGGTATATTATTTGTTCATACAATTCCTAGCATTTATTGATTTACTGTATTTACACATGTACTCTCTTCGTGTCTTGTGCTAACAATTGTTCTTTTTGTAGGCATGGCTTCATCCGGTTTCAGGACGAGGCCGGCGTGTGCGGACCAAGAGGACATGCCGAAGACGTGGATGGAGGTCAGGTTGGACAAGGAGAAGGAGAAGGATGTGCCCACACCACCATGTTGGTGTGGTGATGTTTGCAAGCTGAAGGTGTCCACGGACCGCAAGAAGTCATGGACAGAAGGTAGAAGGTTTTTCGTGTGTCCCAACTATGCACATGATCGTCGAAGGCCAACTAACGCATATGACATACCACCGGTATGTTAGGTGTACATACAAAAAACCTCATCAAGTTTGAACTCATATTACTAACAAAAACATGATTTTTATGTAGTCGCCTCCTCCACTTTGCAAGTACTTCACTTGGATAGATCACGAGGTACCAAAGATGTCCAAGAGGACCAACATCGAGATTACTTACGGAGGCAGCGCCTGTTCGAGGAGTCCTTTGCACGGGGATTGGAGCATGAGCGTCGTGAGAAGGAGAAGAACGAGCGCAAGAAGCATGAGCAAGAGAGGGCACGCAAAGAGAAGGAGGCTCGTCAAGAAGAGAGGGCAAGAAAACTTGCAAGGGCTCGCGATGCACGAGAGGAGGACGAGGCACGTGACAAGAAGGGAAAGTGGCCCCGTACTACTCAGTAGACAAAGGATGATGGACTGTCGAGACTTTGTTTAATGTATGAACTTGTCATTAGAGACCTTGTGTGGTCATGAACTACTTATGTCATTTGAGACATCGTGTGTGAACTTGTTATTCAAGACCTTGTGTGGTCATGAACTACTTATGTGCAACCTATTTGAGATTATGTGCAAACTATGCTTTGTTCATATTTTTGTTTGATTTCCAATGTTTAAAAGTGTGTGCAACAAGTTGCCAAGCAAAAACATTAACAAAATAAAGAACTCTGGGCCAGACGCCACGGTCCCTAGCGTCTGGGTCCCTATCCAGAGAGCAAAATTCCAGTTTGCAAATATGCACACCCAGACGCCACAGTCCCTGGCATCTGGGTCCCTATCCACAGAGCAAAATTCCAGTTTGCAAATATGCACATGTAACATCCCAAAATTCTAAATTTTGGAATGTTATAATAAATAGATAGATGATTGTTTGTTTGATTGTTGTGTGATTGATTGAGTGAAATTCAAAACTTTTTGAAAGTTAAATGAGAGGGAATAAAAGGACTTTCCCAAACTTTCACCTTTTTGCATTTTGATCTCCTTGAATTCAAATTCTTTTCAAATACAAAACCCTCGAGAGAAGATGATATGACTTCTTTCATTTAATTAAATGAAAAGAGGTTTTTGAAAAGATTTGAATTTTATTTGGAAATATTTCAAATTCAAAAACTTTAAGCAACTCAATGATTATCATGAGAGAAGATAAAATGACTTCTTCAAAACATATGAAATATGAGTTGGGAGTTTCAAAGAAACTCAAATTTGAAATCCATTTGAAATTATTATTTTTCAATTTGGGTTATTTGAGTTTTATTCAAATTATTTTTCTCCAAAAACAAAATACATGGAAAATAGGGTAACATGATTCCCTACAATAGAAAATTGGATAAAAATTAATTTGAAATCATTTTGATATTTTTAAAATGATTTTTAGTGGGTTTTATTGAATCAGTAGCATTGTTTGATTTATTCAAATTTTTGTAGCTTTTATTTAAAGTTATAAAAATGTTCACGTTGTAGAACATCTTTTTCTAAAATTTTTGATATATTATATGCCTATATAATACTTTTATTTATTTCGTTTTTATTTTTTTTGTCTGGAAAAATGTTTAAAAAAACTTCTTAGCCAGACCGGGCCAACTTGCCGAAGCCCAGCCAGCCGGCCCAGCCCAGTCCCGCGCGCCGTCTCTCTCCCGAGCGGGAGACCTGCCGCCGCACGCCATCATCGCCTCGGCGTCCGTGCCACCCCCGGACTCCGCGCCCGCCGCCTTTGCCCTGCCCCTCCTCCATGCAACACCTCGCCCCCCCTATATAAGCCTATGCCACCGCCGCCCTCTCTCTCGCGCGCCGCTGCTTCCGCCGCATCCCGCCGCCGCCGCATCTCGCGCGCACCGCACCGCCACCGCACCTCCCGTAGCTCGCCACCTACCCTCGCCGTTCACCTGCGCCACCGCGCCGCTCCCTGCGCTTGTAACGGCTCGATGCAGCTATATCTCCCACGTGTCGAAGCACGACTTAGAGGCATAACCGCATTGAAAGCAATGTCGCAAGTGAGGTAATCTTCACACAACCCATGTAATATATAAAGGACAGAGATACATAGTTGGCTTACAATCGCCACTTCACACAAATACATGAATAAAGCATTACATCATCCAGATACAATCAAGGTCCGACTACGGAACCAAAATAAAAGAAGAACCCCAAATGCGACAAAGGTCCCCGATCGACCCCAACTGGGCTCCACTACTGATCAACTAGAACGAAACAACACAAAGGACAAGATCTTCATCGAGCTCCTCCTGAGCTTGGTTGCGTCATCTGCACGGACTCATCGGCACCTGCAAGCTGGTTTTGGAAGTATCTGTGAGCCACGGGGACTCAGCAATCTCGCACCCTCGTGATCAAGACTATTTAAGCTTATGGGTAAGGTAAAGGTATGAGGTGGAGCTGCAGCAAGCGACTAGCATATATGGTGGCTAACATACGCGAAAGAGAGCGAGAAGAGGGGGCAAAGCGCGAGCGAGAAACTAGAGAGCAACCTGCGCAAACATTACTCCAACACCGTGTCCACTTCCCGGACTCCGCCGAGAAGAGGCCATCACGGTAACACACTCAGTTGATTCATTTTAATTAAGTTAAGGTTCAAGTTATCTACAACCGGACATTAACAAATTCCCATCTGCCCATAACCGCGGGCACGGCTTTCGAAAGTTCAAATCCCTGCAGGGGAGTCCCAACTTAGCCCATGACAAGCTCTCACGGTCAATGAAGGAATAGACCTCCTCCCGAGACATTCCGATCAGACTCGGTATCCCGGTTCTTCAAGACATCCTCGGCAATGGTAAAACAAGTCCAGCAAGACCACCCGATGCGCCGACATCCCGATAGGAGCTGCACATATCTCGTTCTCAGGGCAACACCGGATAAGCAATCCATACAACTAAAACCAGCCCTTGAGTTTCCTCGAGGTGGCGCTGCAAGGGGCTCTAGTTTGGACCAACACTTAGACAAGCACTGGCCCGGGGGGGTTAAAATAAGATGACCCTCGGGATGCGCGACTCCCAAGGGAAAAAGGCTAGGTGGCAAATGGTAAAACCAAGGTTGGGCCTTGCTGGAGGAGTTTTATTCAAGGCGAACTGTCAAGGGGTTCCCATTATAACCCAACCGCGTAAGGGACGCAAAATCCGGGAACATAACACCGATATGACGGAAACTAGGGCGGCAAGAGTGGAACAAAACACCAGGCATAAGGCCGAGCCTTCCACCCTTTACCAAGTATATAGATGCATTAATTAAATAAGATATATTGTGATATCCCAACAAAATATCCATATTCCAACATGGAACAAACTCCAATCTTCACCTGCAGCTAACAACGCTATAAGAGGGGCTGAGCAAAGCGGTAACATAGCCAAACAACGGTTTGCTAGGACAAGGTGATTAGAGGCTTGGCTTCACAATATGGGAGGCATGATAAGCAAGTGGTAGGTATCGCAGCATAGGCATAGCAAAAGAGCGAGCAACTAGCAAGCAAAGATAGAAGTGATTTCGAGGGTATGGTCATCTTGCCTGAAATCCCGCAAGGAAGAAGAACAAGTCCATGAAGAAGACAAACGGACGTAGTCGAATGGGTCCTCACAACGCGACGTTATCGGAACCAACCCGAAAAAGCAAACACCGGAAAGAAGCACACAACATAGTAAACAACCAACACAAGAACATGGTATGATATGCGGGATGCGGTATGCGATGCATATGCATGATTGGGCAAGGAATGCATGAACCTGGCCTCAACTTGGAAATCCAAGTGTGCCACTGGAAAGATGAGATGAAATCGCTTGAAAGCGATATAAAGAACGCCGGAATCGGAGTCACGGTTTGGAAATGGCAAGCGATTCAAATATGACACCGGTCTGCGATTTACAGCAAGTAGCCATCTAGATGCAATGAGATGAACATGCTACAGCACCCAAACATGACAACAAAATACATGGCAGGGATGCATTCATGATGCTTAACAAAAGTCTAGCACTGAGCTACGACCAATTCATCCATTAACAGGTTCAAACAAGCATGGCAAAAAATGCATATGGCAAACAGATCTCAGACTTAGTGAAATTAACACTTGTCTGGAATTTCAGATCAGGTAGCACTCTTCGGAGCAATAAAACTACATGCTACAGGACCTAAACATGACAAAGTAAAGCATGGCATGGAGCTACTAAAAGATCTTAACAAAAGTCCCTTAGTGACCTTGAGCCAAAAGGGATCAGAAAATACAATTGCAAGCATGTGAACATAGCAAAAACATAATCAGATCACAGACTTAGTGAAAACTGGAGCATGCTGAAAACAGAAATCAAGTAGGCATGTTTACGAGCTCGATGCACTCACTACGGTGCAAGTCATGGCAATCTAAGCATACACCCATCAAGAACACACAAAATGCAAGCTAGACATGGCAAGAACAATAGCATAGCATGCACGGATCAACTACAACATCCTCGGCAAAATTGCAAACAAGTTGACAATCTGCTCAGATTCACAAAGTAGCAAAAATAGAGCTCGATTGACTCAAGCTAGGGTGCTCCATAATTGCAAACAAAGACATGAATGGATAGAGCACTAAAAAATTAACAAAACATCCTTACTGATCATCCTCAAAAGAGGCACGGATCACTAGGAAACAACATGAACATATGGCCATATGAGATAAATAGCTCAAGGACTTAGTGGAATTGCTAAGTCCCTGAAACAGAATTAACAAGTGCACCACTTTGCAAGCTTGTGCTAGTCACCACACACATCACAAAAATACATGGGTTGCACCTCTGGAAAGATGACAAAACCCTTAACAAAACATATGTAGAGCTCATGGGCATAGCATGCACACAATAATCATGGCAAAAATGACAAAAAGCTAAATGGAGCAGCAGATCTGACAATTATCTCAAGTAGCCCTGTTCTAACAGCATTTCGGGCATCAAGATGAACTCAAAAGAAAATGATGCAATGGAATGAAATGATGTACTCTCTGAGATGAACATTCTGATATGCTGTATGCCCAAACGGAGCTACGGATGCAAAGTTACAATGCTATGAACATGGGCACATGAATCTGGGAATTTCGGGGACTTAGTGGAATTTTACCCCGCGGGAAAAGTCAACGGGACGAGGATATCCGGGACGAGGAGATCCGGATCGAGGCGACGTGTTTGGTTGGGGGGAGTGGTGGATCTTGTCCATCCCCTCCGGATCCGGTGAGGAGGGGTTCTCCGGCGAGGCGGGCGGTGACTCCGGCAAGGCGGGGTGGAGATCTGGCGGCTCAGCGGCGACCGGGAGCCAGAATGGACGGCGGCGAGGCGAGCTATCCGCGGCGGGGCGGCAGAGCCGCGCCGGCG
This sequence comes from Triticum dicoccoides, assembly GCF_002162155.2. Classification (NCBI taxonomy): domain Eukaryota; kingdom Viridiplantae; phylum Streptophyta; class Magnoliopsida; order Poales; family Poaceae; genus Triticum; species Triticum dicoccoides. Next base: position 511,877,147 of record NC_041386.1, on the reverse strand, counting down.
TGAAGGACGGTGGCGACGAGGTGGCGGTGGCGGCAAGGCGGACCACGGCGGCGCTGTCCCGCGAACAGGGCGGCGGAGCGCGGC
>NC_041386.1:511814599-511876756 GCF_002162155.2 Triticum dicoccoides | reverse complement strand
GGGCCCGGGCGGGCCGACCTCGGGTCCGGCGGGCCGCGGGAGAGAGAGAGGCCGGCAGGGTGAGGTGGCGGCGCCCGATTCGTCGGAGGCGGCGGTCGGACATGTCCGGGTGGTGGGGATCTTTGTCCGGTGCGCGAGGTACGGGAAGGCTAGGGTTAGACCGCGAATTTCGGAGGGTTGCACCTATATATAGGTAGAGGGAGCTAGGAGAGTCCAAATGAGGTGCGGTTTTTGGCCACGCGATCGTGATCGAACACTCTAGATGATGGAGAGGGTTTAGGTGGGTTTTGGGCCACTTTGGAGGGGTGTTGGGCTGCAACACACACGAGGCCTTTTCGGTCCCTCGGTTAACCGTTGGAGCATCAAACGAAGTCCAAATGGCACGAAACTTGACAGGCGGTCTACTGGTAGTAAACCAAGGCCGCATGGCAAGTCTCGGTCCAATCCAGAAATGTTTAATCCCCACACATGAAATAAAGGTAGAAATAACCACCGGAGGAGAACGAAGCGCCGGAATGCAAAACGGACAACGGGGAAAATGCTCGGATGCATGAGACAAACACGTATGCAAATGAAATGTGCATGATGAAATGATATGCAATACATGACACGCAAGCAATGACAATGCAACACCAGTGAATAACTGGACGACACCTGGCACATCAGTCTCGGGGCGTTACAGCGCTGCCCTTGCCCCTCGCCACCATTCCGCGCCGGAGCCGCTGCCTTGCCTCGCCCCACTCGCCGGAGCCGCGCCGCCCTCGCCGGAGCTCGATCGGATCCGCCGCCGCCAGTTTATTCTCGCTAACCGGTATAAACCGCCGCTCGACCCGGTTTTTATTTTCGGTTTTTTTATTTTAATCGGTTTAGTTATTTAGGTTAGTTTAATTTGTGGACGTTCGTCCGTTAGGTTCGGTAGCAAACGATTTCGTTCGTTAGCATTCGGTAACGAACGCTCGCTATTTAGACTTTTTCTTTTTATTTTCAGTTTTTTGCCAGGAACCCGTTTGTGAATATATTTTTACAGAATAGTCTCTGTTCTTCAAACGATCACAACTTACTCGTTAGTCCAAATCCAACGAAACCAACGCCCACTTCTTCGTTATGATCCCTCTATCCAGTAAAACAACTTAAACATGTTTTTGAAGGTTTTAAAATTTGAATTAGAACATATTTGAATTCAAACTTCTTTTGATCATAACTTGAGTTTTATAACTCCGATTGAGTTGATTCTTTTTGCAAATCGAAGCTCTTGACCTAAACTTTCTGATAAGGCCAAATACACATAATTTTGGTATTGTTAGAAATTGTTTTATGTTGCAAAGAGTTACTTGCTTGGTTTTGAAGCTTTTCGAATTGTGTTCTTCGTTCTTCCCGATCTTTTGAGTGATTGCTTATGTGTGGTTACTATTGATTGCTTACGATAGATTGACCGGAGTGTGACGAGTAGACCTATCAAGAGTTATGAGTGCGAATCACCTTCATCAACAGTACAGACAAGTTCACACTTTGATCATATCCCTTTCATACCCAGTTTTTATGCATTAGTTTCACCCTGAAACATTGCATGGTTAGGAATTTATAACATGTGGGTATCGGAAAGTAGTTGATGAGGTAGGAACCTATTACCCTGGATTCAAACCCTGGGAGTTACTATTACGTTATGCTTATGCTGTCATGCTATGCTCGTAGACGTGGATTGGTTTGAGTGAATTCATGACAGATGTGAGAGTTATTATTTAATGGTTAACTTAAGGTGGCTACTTTAATACACATCTGGGTGGATTGGTTGGGGCACCCTGGAGCACCCAGTGGTTTTCCCGGGCACCTGGAGAACCCAGTGTTTGCCCAAGGGGATCCCGGAGGACCCATGTGATCACCCTATGGAATTTCACCCAGGCTCAAAGGGATCATAAGATTATTCATGCTAGAAACTTCCGGGTGCAGCCACAAGCTATTATGGGCTCTAGCATAGTTGGGTAAGTTGCGTGAAGCTCTTGAAGAGATAGACTAGCAGATAGTGGGTTGTAGGTGGTATAGTCTATCCGGAGTAGAGAGTTAATGCTTCTGAAATACTGTGTCTCGGTTATCCGTTTCTCAAACATCATGTAGTGCGAGAAATCCAATGGAGGAGATCGATTCTTGTGGGGGAAAGTGCGCAAACCTCTGCAGAGTGTACAAACTGATGTAGACCGAACCCTGTGGCGAGATCCGATCCGTTGTTAAGGCCCGACCTTTCACGACACTCTACCTTCAGCAGTAGCAACCTCTCGCCCGCGCACGCGATGTACACGAAGTAGAGGGTTTGACCTTGCGGCCCAGCACGAGAAAACCAATCTCGACGACGGTACTCACGCACAAAACAATTTCCACGAAGAGAAATTGCAACAAAGAGGTTTTCTAAAGCTTCCTCTAAAACTTAGGGATTTTTCGACAGCTTCCCCCAATACTCGATATGGGTATTTACCCTAAAAACACATCGTGTTTATTCATAAAAATATAGCTTGTCTTACATGTGACGCGCCTTGGCTTTATATATCAGCCGACTCCTAACAAAGTTGGAAACCAAATATATTTCTATCCTAGACTTGCACGGCCAAACAATAAAGGGAAACTTTAAACTGACTTGGACTCTACTGAACGGATGACTTGATGCATCTCTATCCGCAGGTGGGCCCCATCCGACTTATTTTAAGGTAAGCTGATCACGTATGAACAATCCAATCCAGACACGCTCCTTCCATGGTAAGAAGAGGAATACAAAATAATATATATATTTGATCCTCACGTGGCAACCAATCTTTGCTAGCAAACACACAAGATCCATGGTGGACTCCTTAAGCTTGATGCCTCCTTGTAAACGTGGCTCACCAGAATAACTGGAATATTCTTTTTCTTGTTTTCTTTCTAATGCGTCTAACGCACAAGAAATTATTATCTCAACCTGAACATGCTTCTCATCTTTCCAAATCCACATGGCCTGCAACGATTGAGCGTGCGTGCAAGTATATTTTATGGGTGGTTGCTCATCTTCGTAACTCAGCAGCGGGCACTTTGATATATACCCAGTGTACTTTTGCGCCATATTGTCTTCAATCAAAACCGTAACGACCTCTGTATTTAAATTACCCGGGGTTACATCATCCTCTCTCCCTTGAAACGAAACCGTCCTCGGTTTCGAGTCGTTCTCTGCAACAATAGCTTTACTTGTGGATTGAACGATGGCCGTAAAATTTTCAGTAGGTTCTTCCTTCCTCTTGCTTCCTTCTGATGCAGCTTGAGAAATATCTCACTTCTGACGATCAGCCATATACTTCTCCGATGTGTACGAGTCAAGTGGTAGGAATTGCCCCTTCCGAACAAACGAAAACTCACCAACAGAATGATATGTTAATTGTCTCTTGTCCGTCCATGGTTTGCCTAGTAGTATAGAGCAAGCATGCATGTGCATGGGAAGCACATCACACACGACCAGATCATCAAATCCGCATAGAGTGAACTGTACCTCAACGTGATGCATGATCTTGATAAATTTGTCCTTCCACCAAAGCTCGTATGGCTCTGGGTGTTCAACCAAAGGCAGGTTCAAAGCATCAACCATAATATGACTCACCAAATTCATATTGGAATAGCAATTCATCAATGTTTCACAACTCGCCAGTCCGACACGCACACGCGTGAAGCATTGGTACCAAGGCAAGGCACGCAATGGATCCTTCTCCATCGACATCATCATTTGCGAACTACAATCTTTTCTCATGATAAAAAATTCAATAGTAACACGGAAAAAAATTGTACCATGAACAACCTTTGCTCTGATACCATCTGATGTAGATCGAACCCTGTGGTGAGATCCGATCCGTTGTTAAGGCCCGACCTTTCACGACACTCCACCTTTAGCAGTAGCAACCTCTCACCCACGCACGCGATGTACACGAAGTAGAGGGTTTGAACCTTGCGGCCCAGCACGAGAAAACCAATCTCGACGACGGTACTCACGCACAAAACAATTTCCACGAAGAGAAATCGCAACAGAGAGGTTTTCTAAAGCTTCCTCTAAAACTTAGGGATTTTTCGACAACTTCCCCCAATACCAATATGGGTATTTACCCTAAAAACACATCGTGTTTATTCATAAAAATATAGCCTGTCTTACATGTGACGCGCCTTGGCTTTATATATAAGCCGACTCCTAACAAAGTTGGAAACCAAATATATTTCTATCCTAGACTTGCACGACCAAACAATAAAGGGAAACTTTAAACTGACTTGGACTCTACTGAACGGATGACTTGATGCATCTCTATCCGCAGGTGGGCCCCATCCGACTTCTTTTAAGGTAAGTTGATCACGTATGAACAATCCAATCCAGACACGCTCCTTCCATGGTAAGAAGAGGAATACAAAATTATATATATATATATATATATATATATATATATATATATATATATATATATATATATATATATATATTTGATCCTCACGTGGCAACCAATCTTTGCTAGCAAACACACAAGATCCATGGTGGACTCCTTAAGCTTGATGCCTCCTTGTAAACGTGGCTCACCAGAATAACTGGAATATTCTTTTTCTTGTTTTCCTTCTAATGTGTCTAACGCACAAAAAATTATTATCTCAACCTGAACATGCTTCTCATCTTTCCAAATCCACATGGCCTGCAACGATTGAGCGTGCGTGCAAGTATATTTTATGGGTGGTTGCTCATCTTCGTAACTCAGCAGCGGGCACTTTGATATATACCCAGTGTACTTTTGCGCCATATTGTCTTCAGTCAAAACCGTAATGACCTCTGTATTTAAATTACCCGGGGTTACATCACAAACTAATCATGGTTAGCCGTGTCCCCGGTTATGGACGTCTTGCGTATCTGGTTCTTGGATTATCATATTGATCTCATCACGTTACTTAAATAATTTGTTGGGTTATTAGTGTTAATTTGGGATTGAGTTGGAGGGACCTTCTCAATATTTTCAACCAACTTTGTAGTTAAATAAAATATATTCCTTTGTAGTACGGAAAAATTAGCTTTTCGCAAAAACATTATAACCATAGAGCTTTTCCACCAGCCAAATATGCATGTAGTGATAGCCTTTATTCATCATTATCCTATGGTGTGAATTTGCCAGTACATTTAGTGTACTGACCCTTTGTGGCTGCAACGTCTCATGTTGCAGGATTCTTACGACGAGTAAGTGATACGTTAGGGTTGCGATTTCTACACTCAACTTTGCCGTTGGTGTTGATAGGAATCCACAACCTTGTTGTTACTTCCGCTATTTGGATTGAGGTAATAGTATTTATGTTATTTTATACATGTGTTTTACCTCTATTATAAATCCTCGAGTACTGTGTGTGTCGGCATACCGATCTAGGGATGACACTTAAGCACAGAGACTTGACCGCCTGAGGTCGGGTCGCTACAAAATGGTATCAGAGCACATGTTGACTATAGGATGTGACCCCTAGAAATTGGCAAGCCCATAGGGAAGATTTTCTCTAAAACTTTCTTTTCAAATAGATCATTTACCTCTCTTCTCTTCTGAGCTTATTCAAAAAAAAATTCTTTTAGTGGGACTATACCCCTTTCCCCTTTTGACCACGAGGATTCGACTGATGATACCACTCCAAGAAGTACAAGATATCGGACAACTAAGACCACTTCGAAATGAAGAAGATTTTACCATGCATTATAATAATGGAAACTGCAACGGTTGAAGACTCCGAAGACTCGGAGAATTTGAAGACTCTGAAGAATTTCCAGAGTGGTATGACCTAGGAAAGTTACCCTTATGGAACTTGGCAGACTATGGAAGTTGTCAATACCCGAGATCGAGGTGTATCGGAGAAAGACTGGAACATGGAGCGTAAAACTCAAAGTTTTGCCAAGATACCTAAGGCAGGAGATATCAACTATGGAATGATAGCTCATGGCAATGACAAGGGAAGAAACACGGTTATCCGTGATGTCATCGCCACTGATACTATGGTCACCGAGCTGAGCTAAGCATGCATTTCTTCAGAAGGATTGGATGGTAGAAGGCTGATGGAGCATCTATCAGCAAAAAATGAAGTTTTAACCTTAGCCGGTGTATCACCAGGATCTGGAGTAGTACATTAAGAATTTTAAGATGGAGCTCCAGGAAGCCGTATTAGACAAGGAAGCATTTCGTGAAGAACTCAGGAACCATAAGCTGAAAGTAGCCAAGATGGAGGAGCTACAACCTCGAGATACCAGAGATTTGTCAAAAACTGAAGGACAGTAGGACCATGGTTCATGCCAAGGAGATTGAAATCCAGAAGTTTGGAACGCAGCCCCAGAATATTGAAGGACGTCATGAGAGACTTCGCGTCGACAGAGATGATCTGGCAAAAGAACTTGAGAAGGACAAGCACGATTGGAAGTAGCCATCAGAGACATGAACAAGATGTGAAGAGTTTGATGACTTTGAAGATTCATTGACCTTTAGAAGACCAAACCCCTGATATACCTACGTTAGATGCGACGATTGTGAGCTGTCATTTGTTTGATGTTTTCCCGACAGCCACAAATAAAATCTGTCTCTTCAAAACTATTGTTTGCATTGTGTGTATCCCTCTCTATCTCTCTTATCTCACCCCAAAACCCATGGACCCAATAGAGGATGAATGGAGATGAGATTGTATTTTCTGGACCGATGAGTCAGTTGGAGACAGACTGATTGATTGAGAACATGGAGGATCACATGAAGAATAACACTATAGCCGGAAAGGATATGGCCCAGCATGCTCTTTGGTGGACGGTGTACCAAACCATGAATGGATGGCAAGGAGTAACCACTTGGAATGAATTTAAGTTGACTTTGCCAAAGTCTCAGTTTGTGTCCCAGAAGTTGAAGCCTTATGGAAATGATATGAAGAAGCATTGTGCATGCAAGCTCTGTGGAGAAATAGGACACACCCATAAAGAACACAAGGATGAATGCCCTAATTGTGAAGGAAGTCACCCAGCTGAAGAATGCCCCACTAGGCAGATCACTTGTTTCTTGTGTGAAGGGACTACCCACTACCCTTCTCAGTGTCACATTTACCCCATGGTACGAAGAACCGTACAACAGAAGCAAGAAGTAAAGAAAGGAGCCCTTATGGAAATTTTAGAAGAACCCGTGATGAAGGAAGATGTCGGGGACACACCCAAAGAAGAACCAATTAAACCCCGCACCAAGTCATGCTATTCATGTGGAGAAGAAGGACACATCTCCCAGAATTGTATGAATGGGGATCTAGTAGAATTCTCGACGGAGGAAGTAGAGTATGACCCACAAGAAATAGAAGCCATGATTGGCATGGAAAAGTCCAGGAAGAGAAACCGATTGGAGTCCAGGAAGGATCTGAGTCATATCACCTGCTACAGGTGCAATGAGTTAGGGCACTACCTTAGCAGTTGCCCAAAAAGGAAGCCAAGGACCCAAGGAGGCTTTGTAATCACAAGGAAACCTCAAGACTTGTCAGAAGTAATATGTTTTCGTTGTAATGAAGCAGGGCACTTTGCCAGGGATTGTCCCAAGGAGAAGGAGACTTGTGATAATTAGTTGTGTCTGTGAGAACTAATGTAGTAGTAGTGCAAGTAGTGGGAACAACTCTTTTATATCAAGGTGTTGAGTTGAGGCATTAATGGAAGTGCATGAGATTGTAATACTTTGAGAATCAATAAAGTTAGTATCATGGGTACTATTTGGATTTTATGAGTTGTTACTCTATGAAGAAAGCTTTTGACCATTTTCGAGGATATGAGAAATATGGTGTATGGAAGATTGGAGCATTTTAAGGGTGGTAGTACCCTGTGAGGGCCCTTGACCCCTGGAAAAAGATAATGATATTCCACGGAGTGGATTTCGGACAAAATAAGAATGAGTTTTGTCTCGATAAGTGGGATATCCCAAGAGTATGAACGGATGAAGTATTATTGGCTATAAAGGAGGTATGATGTTGGAAATATAGAGCAATTGTAACTCCATGATGAGTCTGAGTAATCACGTCTTGGTTTGGTGCCAATAGAAGGAAGAGATACAATACAATTGGAAGGATTTAAGAATGCCAGGAAGCTGGGTGTTTGGAAAATAAGTAGTTGCCCCTAGGATGAGCTCAAGGATTACAAGTAATGAGATGGGCCATAACCCATAGGCCCCAGGACCTGCCAAGGAGCAAGCACACTCTTGCTGAAGGAAAAACCCTGGAAGAAGTTACGTTTATCGGCAGACGATCTTATAGAGTAACGCAAAACCTGAGAGTTGTGAAGAACGATAGATGTTTGTTTGGCTTGCAGAATCAATGGATTTATCCGAACTTAGTTCGTTGACAAGAGAAATTCGGCAATGCTTGTGAGGATGACCGAGAGTTAGAACGTGAGATTCGCTAAACTGTATACATGGTAATGATTTGGGTGCGGGATGGATTGATCACCGTACCGACTTACTCTTATTATTCGCCTTGCTATATGGGATGGTAAATCTGTGTGACTTACCTATAGTAGAGAGACAACAATATTAAACCTTGTTTAAACCTTAGAATGGTATAAGAATTTTTCCCTTGTACACGGCAGCTTTTGCCAACCGTAGGTTATACGGTGAGGATCAACCCAGACCCATTTCCTGCAGGAGAAACCATAATTGGATGGCCGCCATGAGATATCGATAGTTGATTAGTATTGGCGCCAGACCCGTCAGCTAAGAAGACCCAATCTCAGAATAACCTCACCAAGATGAAAGGACATAAGTATTGTGGTAAAAGTTATGCCGCTACCGGAAGAGCCCAGAGAAGGAATTTTCCCAAGAATCTGAGAAGACCGACACTTTTAACAATATGGATGAAGTATATGAGTTTCGATGGAACCATAACCATGCTTCTAAGGGTGGTAGCACCCCAGACCCCCTCCTGCGACAATTGATGGATTTTGAGGAGACCCCCAAACCCTAACATTTTTCTTGCTAGCCTCTCTGAACCTCGAGGACGAGATTCATTTTAAGGGTGGTAGGTTTGTAACATCCCAAAATTCTAAATGTTGGAATGTTATAATAAATAGATAGATTGATTGTTTGTTTGATTGTTGTGTGATTTATTGAGTGAAATTCGAAACTTTTTGAAAGTTAAATGAGAGGGAATAAAAGGACTTTCCCAAACTTTCACCTTTTGCATTTTGATCTCCATGAATTCAAATTCTTTTCAAATACAAAACCCTCGAGAGAAGATGATATGACTTCTTCCATTTAATTAAATGAAAAGGGTTTTTTGAAAAGATTTGAATTTTATTTGGAAATATTTCAAATTCAAAAACTTTAAGCAACTCAATGATTTTCATGAGAGAAGATAAAATGACTTCTTCAAAACATATGAAATATGAGTTGGGAGTTTCAAAGAAACTCAAATTTAAAATCCATTTGAAATTATTATTTTTCAATTTGGGTTATTTGAGTTTTATTCAAATTATTTTTCTCCAAAAACAAAATACATGGAAAATAGGGTAACATGATTCCCTACAATAGAAAATTGGAGAAAAATTAATTTTAAATCATTTTGATATTTTTAAAATGATTTTTAGTGGGTTTTATTGAATCAGTAGCATTGTTTGATTTATTCGATTTTTTGTAGATTTTATTTAAAGTTATAAAAATGTTCACATTGTAGAATATCTTTTTCTGAAAATTTTGATATATTATATGCCTATATAATACTTTTATTTATTTCGTTTTTATTTTTCTTTTTCTGGAAAAATGTAAAAAAAAAACTTCAGACCGGGCCAACTGGGCCGAAGCCCAGCCAGCCGGCCCAGCCCAATCCTGCGCGTCGTCTCTCTCCCGAGCAGGAGACCTGCCGCCGCACGCCATCGTCGCGTCGGCGTCCGTGCCACCTTCGGACTCCGCGCCCGCCGCCTTTGCCCTGCCCCTCCTTCATGCAACACCTCGCCCCCCTATATAAGCCTGCGCCGCCGCCGCCCTCTCTCTCTCGCGCGCCGCTGCTTCCGCTGCATCCCGCCACCGCCGCATCTCGCGCGCACCGCGCCGCCGCCGCACCTCCCGCAGCTCGCCGCCTACCCTCGCCATTCGCCTGCGCCACCGCGCCGCTCCCCGCGCTGCCCTTGCCCCTCGCCGCCGTTCCGCGCCAGAGCCGCCGCCTTGCCTCGCCCCGCTCGCCGGAGCCGCGCCGCCCTCGCCGGAGCTCGATCGGATCCGCCGCCGCCGGTTTATTCTCGCTAACCGGTATAAACCGCCGCTCGGCCTGGTTTTTATTTTCGGTTTTTTTATTTTAATCGATTTAGTTATTTAGGTTAGTTTAATTTGTGGACGTTCGTCCGTTAGGTTCGGTAGCAAACGATTTCGTTCGTTACCGAACGCTCGCTATTTAGACTTTTTCTTTTTATTTTTAGTTTTCTGCCAGGGACCCGTTTGTGAATATATTTTTACAGAATAGTCCCTATTCTTCAAATGATCACAACTTTTTACTCGTTAGTCCAAATCCAACGAAACCAATGCCCACTTCTTCGTTATGATCCCCTCTATCCAGGAAAACAACTTAAACATGTTTTTGAAGGTTTTAAAATTTGAATTAGAACATATTTGAATTCAAACTTCTTTTGATCAAAACTTGAGTTTTATAACTCCGATTGAGTTGATTCTTTTTGCAAATCGAAGCTCTTGACCTAAACTTTCTGATAAGGCCAAATACACATAATTTTGGTACTGTTAGAAATTGTTTTATGTTGCAAAGAGTTATTTGCTTGGTTTTGAAGCTTTCCGGATTGTCTTCTTCGTTCTTCCCGATCTTTTGAGTGATTGCTTATGTGTGGTTACTATTGATTGCTTATGATAGATTGACCGGAGTGTGACGAGTAGACCTATCAAGAGTTATGAGTGTGAATCACCTTCATCAACAGTACATGCAAGTTCACACTTTGATCATATCCCTTTCATACCCAGTTTTTATGCATTAGTTTCACCCTCAAACATTGCATGGTTAGGAATTTATAACATGTGGGTATCAGGAAGTAGTTGATGAGGTAGGAACCTATTACCCTGCGTTCAAACCCTGGGAGTTACTATTACGTTATGCTTATGCTGCTATGCTATGCTCGTAGACGTGGATTGGTTTGAGAGAATTCATGACAAATGTGAGAGTTATTATTTAATGGTTAACTTAAGGTGGCTACTTTAATACACATATGGGTGGATTGGTTGGGGCACCCTGGAGCACCCAGTGGTTTGCCCGGGCACCTGGAGAACCCAGTGTTTGCCCAAGGGGATCCCGGAGGACCCGTGTGATCACCCTATGGAATGCCACCCAGGCTCAAAGGGATCATAAGATTAGTCATGCTAGAAACTTCCATGTGCAGCCACAAGCTATTATGGGCTCTAGCATAGTTGAGTAAGTTGCGTGAAGCTCTTGAAGAGATAGACTAGCAGGTAGTGGGTTGTAGGTGGTATAGTCTATCCGGAGTAGAGAGTTAATGCTTCTAAAAGACTGTGTCTCGGTCATCCGTTTCTCAAACATCATGTAGTGCGAGAAATCCAACGAAGGAGATCGAGTCTTGTGGGGAAAAGTGCGCAAACCTCTGCAGAGTGTACAAACTAATCATGGTTAGCCGTGTCCCCGGCTATGGACGTCTTGAGTATCTGGTTCTTGGATTATCATATTGATCTCATCACGTTACTTAAATAATTTCCTGGGTTATTGATGTTAATTTGGGATTGAGTTGGAGGAACCTTCTCAATATTTTCAACCAACTTTGTAGTTAAATAAAATATATTCCTTTGCAGTAGGGAAAAAATAGCTTTTCGCAAAAACATTATAACCATAGAGCTTTTCCACCAGCCAAATATGCATGTAGTGATAGCCTTTATTCATCATTATCCTATGGTGTGAATTTGCCAGTACATTCAATGTACTGACCCTTTGTGGCTGCAACATCTCATGTTACAGGATTCTTACGACGAGTAAGTGATAGATTAGGGTTACGATTTCTACACTGAACTTTGTCGTTGATGTTGATGGGAATCCACAACCTTGTTGTTACTTTCACTATTTGGATTAGGTAATAGTATTTACGTTATTTTATACATGTGTTTTACCTCTGTTATAAATCCTCGAGTACTGTGTGTGTCAGCATACCGATCCAGGGATGACACTTAAGCACAGAGACTTGACCGTCTGAGGTCGGGTCGCTACAACACACCCAGACGCCACAGTCCCTGGCGTCTCGGTCCCTATCCAGAGAGCAAAATTCCAGTTTGCAAATGTGCACACCCAGACGCCACGATCCATGGCGTCTGGCTTGTTTTGGTCACGCAGGAGACCAGACACCTATCTGATGTGTCTGATGCCTCGCGGCGACCCAGACGCAATAGACCATGGCGTCTAGCTCGTTTTGGTCACGCAGGAGACCGGACACCTGTCTGATGTGTCTGATGCCTCGCGGCGACCCAGACACCACATACCATGGCGTCTGGCTCGTTTTGGTCATGCAGGAGACCAGACACCTGTCTGATCTGTCTGATGCCTCGCGGCGACCCAGACGCCACAGACCATGGCGTCTGGCTTGTTTTGGTCACGCAGGAGACCAGACACCTGTCTGATGTGTCTGATGCCTCTGGGTCCCTATCTAGAGAGCATTTTTGGTGTTTGCAACTGTGGTCACCCAGACGCCAAGGTCCCTAGTGTCTGGGTCCCTGTCTAGAGAGCTTTTTTGATGTTTGCAGTTGTGCACACCCAGACGCCAAGGTCCCTGGCGTCTGGGTCCCTATCCAGAGAGCAACTTTCGAGTGGATAAGATTCTTTGGGCCCACCTCTAGCCCTCTCATCCATTCATCTCCACCTCTACCCCTCTCATTCCATTCATCTCCACTCACTCTCACCTCTAGCCCTGCCAACATCACTCCCTCTCAACCACCCTAACCCCCCTCAAATCTCTCACGAATCGGTCCGGTTTCACCGTTGGATCTTCAGGATTTCCAAACAAGAAGGTAAACCAACTCCACCCCGATTTTTGGTTGGTTTAATGTATCATAGTTTTGTGCAAACCCTAGTTTGTTTTCCTCATGGTTTTATGTATCATAGGTTAGGTACTAAGAGATTTGTGTGTTGTAGATGGCTAATAGTACTCAGTGGGTGCTTAGCCCTGTTGTTCATGTCCAAGGCTTGTCTCCATGTGTTGTGCAAGTTAGTGAAGTGGATCTCACTTTCGATTGGTTGAAGACTAAATTCATGTTGAAGCAAGGGTTGAAGGAAGAGGATTTTGTGTACTATGTCAACAAGAAGCAGTCAGATGGCCCCGGGGAAAGAAAATTGATTGACATAACTGATGATGGCAAGATTCAAGAAATGTTGCAAGAATGGGAATGGAAAAGGGTTGTTGACTTGTGATGACCCACAAGTATAGGGAATCTATCATAGTCCTTTCGATAAGTAAGAGTGTCGAACCCAACGAGGAGCAGAAGGAAATGATAAGCGGTTTCCAACAAGGTATTCTGTGCAAGTACTGAAATAAGTGGTAACAGATAGTTTTGTGATAGGATAATTTGTAACGAGCAACAAGTAACAAAAGTAAATAAAGTGCAGCAAGGTGGCCCAATCCTTTTGTAGCAAAGGACAAGCCTGGACAAACTCTTATGTGATGTAAAGCGCTCCCGAGGACACATGGGAATATCGTCAAGCTAGTTTTCATCACATTCATATGATTCGCGTTTGGTACTTTGATAATTTGGTATGTGGGTGGACCGGTGCTTGGGTGCTGCCCTTACTTGGATAAGCATCCCACTTATGATTAACCTCTATTGCAAGCATCCGCAAATACAACAAAAGTATTAAGGTAAACCTAACCATAGCATGAAACATATGGATCCGAATCAGCCCCTTACGAAGCAACGCATAAACTATGGTTTAAGCTTCTGTCACTCTAGCAACCCATCATCTACTTATTACTTCACAATGCCTTCCTCTAGGCCCAAACAATGGTGAGGTGTCATGTAGTCGACGTTCACATAACACCACTAGAGGAGAGACAACATACATCTCATCAAAATATCGAACGAATACCAAATTCACATGACTACTAATAGCAAGACTTCTCCCATGTCCTCAGGAACAAAAATAACTACTCACAAAGCATAAACATGTTCATAATCACAGGGGTATTAATATGCATATAGGATCTGAACATATAATCTTCCACCAATTAAACCAACTAGCATCAACTAAAAGGAGTAATTAACACTACCTGCAACCTACTAGCACCAATCCCGGACTTGGAGACAAGAATTGGATACAAGAGATGAACTAGGGTTTTGAGATGAGATGGTGCTGATGAATATGTTGATGGAGATTGCCCTCTCCCGATGAGAGGAGCATGGGTGATGACGATGGCAATGATTTCCCCCTCCGGGAGGGAAGTTCCCCCGGCAGAACAGCCCCGCCAGAACCCTAGATTGGCTCCGCCAAGGTTCCGCCTAGTGGCGGCGAAGTTTCGTACGAGAAGATGGCTTATGATTGTTTTCCCATCGAAAGAGTCCATATAGCAGAAGATGGTCACCGGAGGGCCACCAGGGGGCCCACGAGGTAGGGGCGCGCCTAGGGGGTAGGGCGCGCCCCCACCCTCATGGGTAGGGTGTGGCCCCCCTGGTGAAGTTCCTGCGCTCAATGTTTTTTATATATTTGGAAAACATCATTCGTGAAGTTTCAGGACATTTGGAGTTGTGCAGAATAGGTCTCTAATATTTGCTCCTTTTCCAGCCAGAATTCCAGCTGCCGGCATTCTCCCTCTTTATGTAAACCTTGTAAAATAAGAGAGAATAAGCATGAGTATTGTGACATAATGTGTAATAACAGCCCATAATGCAATAAATATTGATATAAAAGCATGATGCAAAATGGACGTATCAACTCCCCCAAGCTTAGACCTCGCTTGTACTCAAGCAAAAAGCCGAAATCGAAAAATATGTCCACCTGTTTAGAGATGAAGGTGTCGATAAAAATAAAATACGGACATGAGGGCATCATGATCATTCTTAGAGAAGCAACTTATATAATTCTTGTCATATGATATCTTATGCTAGAGTAATAATTCAATCACAATATCAAGTATGAATCGTAAGCTTCATTGAAACTAACAAACTATAATCTCAGTCATTGAAGCAATTGCAATTTATCATAACATAGGAAAGAGTCAATGTATAAGAGCTTTTCAACAAGTCCACATACTCAACTATCATATAGTCTTTCACAATTGCTGACACTCACGCAATACTTATGGGTATGGAGTTTTAATCGGACACAGAGAAAGATAGGGGCTTATAGTTTTGACTCCCAACGTCTTACCTCAACGGTAATGTCAACAGCAATAGTTCATGAAAACTCACATCCAATTAGCCATATATACCAGGATCTTTCCAACATATTGTGCTTGCCAAAGGAATAAAATGTAAAAAGGAAAGGTGAAGATCACCATGACTCTTATGCAGGGTAGGAGATAAAAGTAAAAGATAGGCCCTTCGCAGAGGGAAGCAGAGATTGTGATGCGCTTTTATGGTTGGATGCACAAAATCTTAATGCGAAAGAACGTCACTTTATATTGCCACTTGTAATATGGACCTTTATTATGCAGTCTATCGCCTTTATTTCTTCCATATCACACGATCGTATAAATCTTATTTCTCCCACACTAATAAGTCATACATATTTAGAGAGCAATTTTTATTGCTTGCACCGATGACAACTTACTTAGAGGATCTTACTCAATCCATAGGTAGGTATAGTGGACTCTAATGGCAAAACTGGTTTAAGGGTATTTGGAAGCACAAGTAGTATCTCTACTTGGTGCGATGAATTTGGCTAGCACGAGGGGGAAAGGCAAGCTCAACCATGTTGGATGATCCATGACAATATAATTTATCTCAAATGTAAGAAAACATAACCCATTACGTTGTCTTCCTTGTCCAACGTCAACTCTTTAGCATGTCATATTTTAATGAGTGCTCACAATCATAAAAGATGTCCAAGATAGTATATCTATATGTGGAGACCTCTCTTTCTTTATTACTTCCTATTAATTGCAATGATGACCAAAACTATGCTTGTCAACTCTCAACAACTTTTATTCATCATAATTTTTCTATGTGAGCTCATTACTCACCATGAGATCCGTATGATCTCTTTGTTTCTTTTTATTTCTTTCTCTTTTTTTCACTTAAGATCATGGCAAAAGAATCAAGCCCTTGACTCAACAATAATCTTTATTATATAGCTCACGGACTCAATTACATAGAGGAATTATAAAGCAAAACTCACAACTAGATCATACTAAGAACTTTTATTCTACTAGATCAAGATATTACCAAAAGGATCGAACTAAGAAAAACAGTAAAGATAAAAGTGATGGCGATATGATACCGGGGCACTCCCCCAAGCTTGGCAGTCGCCAAGTGGAGTGCCAATGCCCATGTAGTTATGTCTCTCTTTTCGGGGATGGTGATGTGATGTTCTTGGTGATGATGCCCCTCAGGATACGATTCTCCTCCTCAAGCTTGTTGACTTGCTGCTTGAGGTCCATTATTTCCTTCCAGAGTTTTCTGTAACAGCCAAAGCTCCCTGCACCCAAGGGTGCTTAGCTGCGGGAGAACCAGTGACACTCTTTTTCATATTCTCATAAGAAAGAAATCTGACATTGGAAGGGATAACCGAGTTTGGAATAGCTGAGCTCTGCAGTTCTCCCATTGTGAATCCAGCTTGGAGGTGGGAAGTGACTTCTTGATCCTCCATGGCATCTATCCTCATCAAATCAGCCTCCATCTCTTCCTCCGTTGCTGGCCCAAAGTGGTCAGCATTGTTGTTTGCCCTTGGTTCCGATGCCGGATGAGACACCCGGCTCTCCCCAACTGACTCTTGAGAAGACATCTTGCTCTAATCTGCACCAGCAACAGCTTGAAACAAAAACAAGAGATTTTTGCGTGATACGGGAGTCAAAACCCTCGGGAGATTATATAATGAATTTTTACCGACCAAAATACGTGTCCTGTAAGAAAACGGAGTCCGGAGAGCACACGAGGTGCCCACGAGGTAGGGGGCGCGCCCTCCACCCTCGTGGAGCCCTCGTGTCCTTTCCGGACTGCTGCTTATTTTTCTATTTTTCTAAATATTCCAAAATGGAGAAATATTGCCTTAAAAACTGTTTTGGAGTCGGTTTACTTACCGTACCACATACCTATTCCTTTTCGGAGTCTGAAACGTTTCGGAAAGTGTCCTTTATGTATTCCTCCGGGGTCACGGTTTCAATAACATTGGTTTCAACATTTATGGGATTACCTGAGATATAGTGTTTGATTCTTTGACCATTCACCACCTTCAGATTTGTGCCTTCGAAGTTGTTGATTTTATGGCACCGGAACGGTAGACCTCCTCGATAACGTAAGGACCTTCCCATTTAGAGAGAAGTTTTCCTACAAAAATCTTAAACGTGAGTTGTATAGCAATACATAATCACCTACATTAAACTCACGCTTTCGTATTCTTTTATCATGCCACCTTTTAACTTTTTCTTTAAACGACTTGGCATTTTCGTAGGCTTGGGTTCTCCATTCATCAAGTGAGCTAATATCAAATAACCTCTTCTCACCGGGAAGTTTAAAATCATAATTAAGTTCTTTAATATACCAATAAGCCTTGTGTTCTAGTTCGAGAGGTAAGTGACATGCTTTTCCATAGACCATTTTATACGGAGACATACCCATATGATTTTTATATGCAGTTCTATAGGCCCATAATGCATCATCAAGTTTCTTGGACCAATTCTTTCTAGACCTATTGACAGTCTTTTGCAAAATTAATTTGAGTTCTCTATTACTCAATTCTACTTGACCACTAGACTGAGGGTGATAAGGAGATGCAATTCTATGATTAACATCATATTTAGCAAGCATTTTACAAAAAGCACTATGAATAAAATGTGAACCACCATCAGTCATTAAATATCTAGGGACTCTGAACCTTGGAAAGATAACTTCTTTAAGCATTTTAATAGAAGTGTTATGATCAGCACTACTAGTTGGAATAGCTTCTACCCACTTAGTAACGTAATCAACAGCAACTAAAATATGTGTATAACCATTAGATGAAGGAAAAGGTCCCATATAGTCAAAGCCCCAAACATCAAATGGTTCAATAACAAGTGAATAATTCATAGGCATTTCTTGACGTCTACTAATATTACCAATTCTTTGGCATTCATCACAAGATAAGACAAACTTACGGGCATCCTTGAAGAGAGTAGGCCAATAAAAACCAGATTGCAGTACCTTATGTGCAGTTCTATCTCCAGCATGGTGTCCTTCATAAGCTTCAGAGTGACACTTGTGTAGGATCTGTTCCTGTTCATGCTCATGTACACAATGTCTAATAACATAGATGTGGGTCATCCCAAAAGATGTGGGTCAAATAGAATGTGGGTCATCCCAAAGATGTGGGTCATCCCAAAAGTAATGCCTCAAATCATAGAATAACTTTTTCTTTTTGCTGGTATGTGAAACTAGGTGGTATGAACTTAGCAACAATGTAATTAGCATAATCAGCATACCATGGAGCAGTATGAGAAGTATTTATGACATTTATTTGCTCATCAGGAAAGCTATCATCAATAGGTAGTGGGTCATCACGCACATTTTCTAACCTAGACAAGTTGTCTGCAACGGGGTTCTCAGCTCCTTTTCTATCAACAATATGTAAATCAAATTCTTGTAGCAAGAGAACCCATCTAATAAGTCTAGGTTTAGCATCTTTCTTTTCCATAAGATATTTAATAGCAGCATGATCAGTGTGAATAGTTACTTTAGAATCAACAATATAAGGTCTAAACTTATCACAAGCAAATACGACTGCTAAGAATTCTTTTTCAGTAGTAGCATAATTCCTTTGAGCATTGTCTAGAGTTCTACTAGCATATTGAATAACATTTAGTTTCTTATCAACTCTTTGTCCTAGAACAACACCTACATCATAATCACTAGCATCACACATAATTTCAAAGGGTAAATTCCAATCAGGTGGCAGAACAATAGGTGCAGAGATCAATGCTTTCTTAAGTATTTCAAATGCTTCTACACATCATCATCAAATACAAATGGTATATCTTTTTGTAATAAATTAGTCAGAGGCCGAGAGATTTTTTGAGAAGTCCTTAATGAACCTCCTATAAAAACCGGCATGACCAAGGAAACTTCTTATACCTTTGATGTCCTTGGGACATGGCATCTTTTCAATAGCATCAACCTTGGCTTTATCAACTTCAATACCTCTTTCAGAAACTTTATGCCCCAAGACAATACCTTCATTAACCATAAAGTGGCTCTTTTCCCAATTCAAGACAAGATTAGTTTCTTCACATCTCTGCAAAACTCGATCAAGGTTGCTCAAGCAATCATCAAAAGAAGATCCATAGACGGAAAAGTTGTCCATGAAAACCTCACAATTCTTTTCACAGAAGTCAGAGAATATAGCCATCATGCATCTTTGAAAGGTAGCAGGTGCATTACATAAACCAAAAGGCATACGTCTATAAGCAAAAGTACCAAAAGGGCATGTAAAAGTAGTCTTTGATTGATCTTTGGCTGACACAGGTATTTGAGAGAAACCAGAATAACCATCTAGAAAGCAAAAATGTGTATGTTTGGTTAATCTTTCTAGCATTTGATCGATAAAAGGTAAGGGGTAATGATCTTTTTAGTAGCCTTATTTAATTTGCGGAAATCAATTACCATCCTATAACCAGTAATAATTCTTTGAGGGATCAATTCATCTTTATCATTAGGGACAACAGTAATACCTCCCTTTTTAGGGACACAATGGACACGACTTACCCACTTACTATCAGCAACGGGATAAATTATACCTGCCTCAAGGAGCTTTAGTATCTCCTTTCTTACCACTTCTTTCATTTTAGGATTCAGACGGCGTTGATGATCACGAACTGGTTTAGTATCTTCTTCCAAATTAATTTTATGTTGACATAGAGTGGGACTAATGCCCTTAAGATCATCAAGAGTATACCCAATAGCAGCACGGTGCTTCTTCAGAGTTCTCAATAATCTCTCTTCCTCATGCTCTGAAAGGTTAGCACTAATAATAACATGATATATCTTTTTCTCATCAAGATAAGCATATTTGAGAGTATCAGGTAATGGTTTAAGCTCAAACACGGGATCACCCTTGGGTGGAGGAGGATCCCCTAGGATTTCAACAGGTAAATTGTTTTTCAGAATAGGTTCCTGTTTAAAGAATACTTCATCTAATTCCCTTCTTTCATTCATAAACATATCATTTTCATGGTCTAGCAAATATTGTTCTAAAGGATCACTAGGAGGTACGGCAATAGAAGCAAGACCAACAATTTCATCCTTACTAGATAATTCATCTTCACGGTGTTGTCTACTGAATTTAGAAAAATTAAATTCATGAGTCATATCATCTAAACCGACAGTAACAACATCCCTTTTGCAATCTATGGTAGCATTAACAGTATTTAAGAAGGGTCTACCAAATATAATGGGACAAAAACTATCTTGTGGGGAACCAAGGACAAGAAAATCAGGAGGATATTTAGTTTTCCCACACAAGACTTGAACATCTCTAACAATTCCCATTGGTGAAATAGTATCTCTATTAGCAAGTTTAATTGTAACATCAATATCTTCCATCTCAGCAGGTGCGATATCATGCATAACTTCTTGGTATAAAGAATAAGGTATTGCACTAGCACTAGCACCCATATCACATAAGCCATGATAACAATGATCTCCTATTTTAACAAAAATAACAGGCATGCCTACCACAGGTCTAGGTTTATCTGTATCACGGGGTTTAGCAATTCTAGCAGTTTCATTACAGAAATAAATAACATGCCCATCTATATTATCAGACAAGAGATCTTTAACAATAGCAATATTAGGTTCAACTTTAACTTGCTCAGGAGGTGTATATGTTTTAATATTGCTTTTACGAACCACAATTGAAGCTTTAGCATGATCCTTAATCCTAACAGGGAAAGGCGGTTTCTCAACATAAGAAGTAGGAACAATAGGATCATTATAAGTAATAGTCTTTTCTTCAACTTTAATAGGTGCAACTACTTTTAATTCTATGGGAGGATGATATTTAAACCACTTCTCCTTCGGGAGATCAACATAAGCAGCAAATGATTCACAGAAAGAAGCTACTATCTCAGAGTCAAGTCCATATTTAGTGCTAAATTTACGAAAAATATCGGTATCCATAAAAGATTTAACACAATCAAAACTAGGTGTCATACCTGACTCCTTACCATTGTCGAGGTCCTAATCTTCGGAGTTGCGTTTAATTCGTTCCAATAAATCCCATTTGAATTCAATAGTCTTCATCATAAAAGAGCCAGCACAAGAAGTATCAAGCATGGTGCGATTGTTACCAGAAAGTCGAGCATAAAAATTTCGAATAATCATTTCTCTTGAGAGCTCATGATTGGGGCATGAATATAACATTGATTTAAGCCTCCCCCAAGCTTGAGCGATGCTTTATCCCTCGCGAGGCCAAAAATTATATATATAATTGCATCACGATGAACAAGATGCATAGGATAAAACTTTTGATGAAATTCCAATTTCAATCGTTTATAGTTCCAAGACTCCATATCATCACATAGCCTATACCATGTCGATGCATCTCCCCTCAAAGACAAAGGGAAGACCTTCTTCTTAACAACATCTCCGGGTACACCTGCAAGCTTAAATAATCCACAAACTTTATCCACATATATTAGATGCTCATCAGGATGTTTTGTTCCATCTCCTAAAAAAGGATTAGCTAGCAGTTTTCTACCATACCCAAAGGAATTTCAAAGCAAGCATTTTCATTTTCAGTAGGTTCAGTAGGTTGAGGAGCAACTCTTGGCTCTACTGGTTGGGGTGAAGATACCCCGAACAAGCCCCTCAGAGGATTACTTTCCATAGTAACAAGTGACAGTAAATTTCAGCACACTATATAAATTTTTCCTTACCAAATTCTGTTGGGGAACGTAGCAAAATTTTAAAATTTTCTACGCATCACCAAGATCAATCTATGGAGTCATCTAGCAATGAGGGAGAGAGGAGTGCATCTACATACCCTTGTAGATAGCACGCAGAAGCGTTCAAGAGAACGGGGTTGATGGAGTCGTACTTGACGTGATTCAAATCACTGATGACCAAGTGCCAAACTAACAGCACCTCCGCGTTCAACACACGTACGGTTGGGAAGACGTCTCCTCCAACTTGATCCAGCAAGGGGGAAGGAGAGGTTGATGAAGATCTAGCAGCACGACGGCGTGGTGGTGGTAGCAATGGTGATCTCGGCAGGGCTTCGCCAAGCGTAGGGAGACGGAGGAGTGTCACGGGAGGGAGAGGGAGAGGCCAGGGGCTTGGGTGTGGCTGCCCTCCCTCCCCCCACTATATATAGGGTGCCTAGGGGGGGCGCCGGACCTAGGAGATCCAATCTCCTAGGGAGGGCGGCCAAGGGGGTGGCTTGCCCCCCAAGGCAAGGGTGGCGCCCCCCACCCCTAGGGTTTCCAACCCTAGGTGCAGGGGGAGGCCCAAGGGGGGCGCACCAGCCCACTAGGGGCTGGTTTCCCTTCCACTTCAGCCCATGGGGCCCTCTGGGATAGGTGGCCCCACCCGGTGGACCCCTGGGACCCTTCCGGTGGTCCCGGTACAATACCGATTACCCCCGAAACTTTCCCGATGGCCGAAACTTGACTTCCTATATATAAATCTTCACCTCCGGACCATTCCGGAACTCCTCGTGACGTCCGGGATCTCATCCAGGACTCCGAACAACTTTTGGGTTACCGTATGCTAATATCTCAACAACCCTAGCGTCACCGAACCTTAAGTGTGTAGACCCTACGGGTTCGGGAGACATGCAGACATGACCGAGACGCCTCTCCGGTCAATAACCAACAGCGGGATCTGGATACCCATGTTGGCTCCCACATGCTCCACGATGATCTCATCGGATGAACCACGATGTCGAGGATTCAATCAATCCGTATACAATTCCCTTTGTCAATCGATACGTTACTTGCCCGAGACTCGATCGTCGGTATCCCAATACCTTGTTCAGTATCATTACCAGCAAGTCACTTTACTCGTTCCGTAATGCATGATCCCATGAATAACCACTTGATCACATTGAGCTCATTATGATGATGCATTACCAAGTGGGCCCAGAGATACCTCTCCATCATACGGAGTGACAAATCCCAGTCTTGATTCGTGCCAACCCAACAGACACTTTCGGAGATACCTGTAATGTACCTTTATAGTCACCCAGTTACGTTGTGACGTTTGGCACACCCAAGGCACTCCTACGGTATCCGGGAGTTGCACAATCTCATGGTCTAAGGAAATGATACTTGACATTCAGAAAAGCTACAGCAAACGAACTACACGATCTTTGAGCTATGCTTAGGATTGGGCCTTGTCCATCACATCATTCTCCTAATGATGTGATCCCGTTATCAATGACATCCAATGTCCATAGTCAGGAAACCATGACTATCTTTTGATCAACGAGCTAGTCAACTAGAGGCTCACTAGGGACGTGTTGTGGTCTATGTATTCACACATGTATTACGATTTCCGGATAACACAATTATAGCATGAACAATAGACAATTATCATGAACAAAGAAATATAATAATAACCAATTTATCATTGCCTCTAGGGCATATTTCCAACAGTCTCCCACTTGCACTAGAGTCAATATTCTAGTTACATTGTGATGAATCGAACACCCATGCAGTTCTGATGTTGATCATGTTTTGCTCTAGGGAGAGGTTTAGTCAACGGGTCTACCACATTCAGGTCCGTATGTACTTTAGAAATCTCTATGTCTCCATTTTGAACACTTTCATGAATGGAGTTGAAGCGACGCTTGATATGCCTGGTCTTCCTGTGAAACCTGGGCTCCTT
This sequence comes from Triticum dicoccoides, assembly GCF_002162155.2. Taxonomy (NCBI): domain Eukaryota; kingdom Viridiplantae; phylum Streptophyta; class Magnoliopsida; order Poales; family Poaceae; genus Triticum; species Triticum dicoccoides. The sequence continues at coordinate 511,852,742 of NC_041386.1, read as the reverse complement.
GGCAAGGGCAATAGCTCCAGTGTTGTCACATAAGAGAGTCATCGGGCCCGATGCATTGGGTATGACTCCTAGGTCGGTAATGAACTCCTTCACCCAGACTGCTTCTTGTGCTGCCTCCGAGGCTGCCATGTACTCCGCTTCACATGTAGATCCTGCCACAATGCTTTGCTTGCAACTGCACCAGCTTACTGCCCCACCATTCAAAATATACACGTATCCGGTTTGTGACTTAGAGTTATCCAGATCTCTGTCGAAGCTAGCATCAACATAACCCTTTACGACGAGCTCTTTGTCACCTCCATAAACGAGAAACATTTCCTTAGTCCTTTTCAAGTACTTCAGGATATTCTTGACTGCTGTCCAGTGTTCCATGCCGGAATTACTTTGGTACCTTCCTACCAAACTTATGGCAAGGTTTACATCAGGTCTGGTACACAGCATAGCATACATGATAGACCCTATGGCCGAGGCATAGGGGGCGTGTAGCGACCAGACCTCAAACAGTCTGATCTCTATGCTCCGGTGTCATCCTTGGATCAGTAATGCTGACACCACACAGTACTCGGAGGATTTATAGCAGAGTAGCAATCACACACTTATTACATCGAGTGTCTCAAGAGAGAACTTATTACAATAAATATGGCTTAAGGCCATCTAATAACGATAACAGCGGAAGGCTTGGAAGATAAGTGAGTCCATCAACTCCAACGGCATCACTGAGTATAGAACCACGACCTAAAACTCCTTAATCGTTGTCTGAAAAGTTTGCAACATTAACGTTGCAGCCCGAAATGGGTCAACACATGGAATATGCTGGCAAGGTAACACATAGAGAGTAATGAAAATGAAACAGCTATACTATATGCATATTTGGCTGGTGGAACGCTCTATGGTTACAGTTTTGCCTAAAGCCAAATTTTCCCTACTTTAAAGGAATAAATTTAATTACTATCATGGTGGTTGTTAAACATTGAGAATGGTTGACAGCATTCTCAATCCCAATTAAGCATCATCATTAAACAAAACCCAACAAAATTAATTTAGAGTAACATGTTGAGATTCACATGATAATCCAGGTACTAGATACTCAAGATGTCCATAACCGGGGACACGGCTAACCATGATTAGTTTATTACACTCTACAGAGGTTTGCGCACTTTTCCCCACAAGACTCGATCGCCTCCGTTTGGTTTCTCGTACTACATGGTGTTTGAGAAGACGGATGACCGAGACATAGTCTTTCAGAAGCGCTAGCACCTTACGATCGTGTAGACCGTACCACCTACATCCCCTACATCTGCTAGTCTACCACTGTAAGAGTTCGCACGACTTAGTCAACTATGCTAGAGCCCATAATAGCTTGTGGCTGCACACGGAAGTTTCTAGTATGAATAGTCTCATGATCCCTTTGAGCCTGGGTGGCGGTCCAAAAGAAAACATGCAAGTCCTGGAATACCCAGGTGCCTCAATCCACCTAGATGTGTGTTTAAGTTTCCACCTTAGATAACCATTAATTAACAAAAGTCACATCTGTCATGGATATCACTCACCCAATCCACGTCTACTAGCATAGCATGGCATAATAAGCAAACGTAGAAGTAACTCCCAAAGGTTTGATAATAAACAGGTGATAGGTACTACCTCATCTACTTCCCATCCCACAATTTAATTAGATCCTAAACATGCAATGTGTGAGGGTTGATCTAACGCAATAAAACTGGGTAGTAGAAAAGGTATGATCAAAGTGTTACTTGCCTTGCTGATGATTCGGGAAACCTAGAGATTCGAAGTAACAAGCGGCACACTCCGGGTATTCTATCGCAGACAAACAAACAAGCATACAATAAGTACTCACCTAATGCACGGGTAAAACTCAAATAAGAGATCTAACCAGAAGGTTCAACTTAAGAACTCCGGTTGGCAAAAAGAATGAAATCAAACAAAGCAACGGAAGTCAAACGGCGAAAGAAAACAACTTCATTCTACTAATCTGGATCTAGGGCAATTTTTACAGTAGCAAAATCTTGTTTAAGTTGATTAAACGGATAGAGGGTTTCGAGACGAAACTCTAGGCGCTTGAATTGCCTGATTCCGATAAACGAGCGAAAATTTATACTAAAAAGAAAATCGGATCAGGAATCGCGATCGGAAAAATCACGGATTTAATCCGAGAAAAAGAAAAACGACGAATGTTCGCTAGAACGAACGAACGGACGAATGCTCGCTATTTAAATAAACTGGAGAACCGATCTATTTAAAAAAACCGAAACTAAAAAACCGGCAAAAAACCGATGGAAAAACCGAACGGTTTTTCGAAAAAAACGGCGGCATGGATTTCGAGGCGGCGACAAACCTCGGGCGGCGTGCGGCGGCGGCGGCGGGCGGCGGCGGCGTCCGGCGGTGGCGGGGCGGCGCTGGGGCTGGGGCGGCTCGGCTAGGGTTTGGCTGGGCCTCGTCCCCCGGCTTATATAGCCTAGTCGGGCCGGAGTCCTAGTCGGACACGGCCCGTTAGGTCGGTGCACGTTTTTTTAAATAATTATGCGCAGAAGAAAAATAAAAAGAAATACTAAACGGACTCCAAAAATTCCGAAATAAATTTTCACGGGGCTTCTAAAATCAAGCCTCACAAGGTGAACATTTATTTGGGACCTAAATGCAATTTTGAAAAACGCACATTTTTCCTAAATTCAAATAAAACACCAAAAAACTTTGAAATAAAATCCTATTTGATTTTATTATTAAATCCTCAATATTTCTTTATTTTGGGAAAGTCATTTTATTCCCTCTCTCATATTTTTGTAATAGAAATAATTGATGATAAAATAAATAAAATCAAATGATCCTATTCTCAAAATTTGAGAAAACTCAAATATGAAAATAACGAAACCCCCAACTCTCTCCGTGGGTCATTGAGTTGCGTAGAATTTCTAGGATCAACCAAAATGCAAAATAAAATATGGCATGCATTGATGATCTAATGTATAGCATTCCAAATTGAAAATTTGGGATGTTACAAACCTACCCCCCTTAAGATGAATCTCGCCCTCGAGATTCGGGTTGGCTAGAAAATAGGTGAGGGTGGTCCTTGAACAAATCTTCCTCTCGCTCCCAGGTGACTTCATCCTCTGTGTGGTGGCTCCACTGAACTTTGCAGAACTTGATAACCTTGCTGCGAGTAACTCGGCTGGCAAATTCAAGGATCTTAATTGGTTTCTCCTCGTATGTCAAATCGTTATCCAACTAAATAGTTTCCAAAGGCAATGTGTCTCTCAAAGGTATGTCAGCCATCTCCGTGTGGTATTTCTTTAACTGAGAAACGTGGAACACATCATGAACTCCTAACAATCCTTCAGGCAATTCCAACTTGTAGGCCACTTCTCCCATACACTCCAAAACTCGATATGGTCCTACAAATCGTGGTGCTAACTTCCCTTTAACTCCAAAACGCTTTGTTCCCCGAAGTGGAGATACTCGAAGATAAGCTCTATCTCCGACTTCGTAAACTGTCTCCTTGCGTTTAGAATCTGCATAACTTTTCTGTCTGGACTGGGCTACTTTGAGCCTATCGTGAATCAACTTCACCTTCTGTTCAGACTCTTTAATCAAGTCAGGTCCAAACAACTGGCGGTCTCCAACTTCGTCCCATGACAACGGTGTCCTGCACCTCCTTCCATACAAAGCTTCGAAAGGGGCCATCTTTAAACTGGCTTGGTAACTGTTGTTGTAAGAGAACTCTGCATATGGCAAATTATCGTCCCAACTAGATCCATAATCTAGCGCACAAGCTCTCAGCATATCCTCCAAAATCTGATTGACTCTCTCGGTCTGTCCATCTGTCTGTGGATGAAAAGTTGTACTGAATTCTAGCCTGGTACCCAAAGTTTCGTGCAACTGCTTCCAGAACTTTGAGGTAAATTGGGTCCCTCTATCTGATACGATACTCCTTGGAACTCCATGCAAACATACGATCCTGGTCATGTATATCTTTGCCAACTTAGCACTGGTGTAAGTGGTCTTTACCGGGATAAAATGAGCTACCTTCGTCAATCGATCAACTACAACCCAAATCGAGTCATAGCCTGAACGAGTCCTGGGTAATCCCGTGATAAAATCCATGCCTAGCTTATCCCACTTCCATTCGGGTATCGGCAATGGTTGTAACAATCCTGCTGGCTTCTGATGCTCTGCCTTTACTCTCTGACATACATCACAAACTGCTACATACTCTGCAATATCCTTCTTCATTCTGGTCCACCAGAAAATATCCTTCAGATCCAAATACATCTTGGTATTTCCTGGATGAATTGAATACGGTGAGTCGTGTGCCTCTTGCAATATCAACTTCCTGATCTCCGGGTCATTGGGCACGTATACGGGGTCTTCAAACCATAGGGTATCGTGTTCATCCTCACGAAATCCTTTAGCTTTTCCTTTGCTTAGTTTCTCCTTAATAGCGGCAATCTCTTTGTCGGTCTTCTGAGCTTCTCTGATTCTATCCATCAAAGTTGACTGAATCTCCAATGCTGCTACATGGCCTCTCGGAACTATTTCCAAACATAGTTCACGTAGATTTTCTGCTAACTCCTTGGGTATTTCTCCCGTCATTAACGTATTGACATGGCTTTTACGGCTTAATGCGTCAGCTACTACATTAGCCTTTCCGGGGTGATAATGCAATCTCATATCATAATCCCTGATGAGCTCCAACCATCTCCTTTGTCTGAGATTCAACTCCTTCTATGTGAAAATGCACTTTAAACTCTTATGATCCGTGTACACCTCACAATGGTTTCCAATGAGGAAATGCCTCCATGTTTTTAAAGCATGCACTACGGCTGCTGACTCCAAATCATGCGTGGCATAATTTAACTCATGAGGCTTCAGTTGTCTTGAGGCATATGAAATAACTCTCCCTTCCTGCATAAACACTGCTCCAAGTCCTCGACGTGAAGCGTCGCAATACACCTCATAATCTTTGGTCTGGTCTGGCAAAATCAACACCGGTGAGGTAACCAAACGTTTCTTCAACTCCTGGAAACTAGCCTCACATTCCTCCGTCCATATGAACTTGGTATCTTTATTTAATAACTCCGGCATAGGCTTCACAATCTTTGAGAAATTCTCAATAAATCTCCGGTAGTATCCTGCGAGTCCAAGAAAACTCCGGATCTCTCCAACTGTTGTTGGGGCTTCCCACTTGGTCACGGTATCAACTTTAGCGGGATCTACTGCTATTCCTTCTTCGGATATAACGTGTCCGAGGAATCCTACTTCCTTCAACCAAAACTCACATTTGCTGAACTTGGCATATAATTGATGTTCTCTGAGCTTTCCAAGTACCAAACGCAAATGCTCCTTATGCTCCTCCTCATTCTTCGAATAAACCAGGATATCATCAATGAACACTACGACGAACTTATCCAAAAACTCCATAAACACTTTTTTCATCATGTTCATAAAATAGGCAGGTGCGTTAGTCAGACCAAATGACATAACGGTATACTCGTACAACCCATACCTAATGGTAAAAGCTGTCTTCGGAATATCCTGTTCTCGAATCTTCAACTGGTGGTACCCTGATCGCAGATTGATCTTGGAAAATACTTTAGCTCCTTGCAATCGATCAAACAGATCATTAATCATTGATAGTGGGTACTTGTTCTTGATCGTTACTTTGTTCAATCCTCGATAATCAACAACCATCCTTAACGATCCATCCTTCTTCTCCACTAGAAGTACTGGCGATCCCCAAGGCGAAGAACTTGGGCGGATATATCCCTTGTCCAGTAACTCCTTAATCTTCTTCTTAATTTCCACCAAATCCTTTGCTGGCATCCTATATGGTCTCTTTGATATTGGCCCTGTGCCTGGAAATAGCTCAATCAAAAACTCAATATCTCTATCCAGTGGCATGCCTGGCAACTCCTCTGGAAATACTTCAGGGAAATCCCTTACCACTGGTACTTCCTCCTGCACAACTCCTGTTAGGTAATTTACTTGAGTCCTCTTTGGCACATGCTGGGATACATACTTGATCCTTCTCCCTTCTGGGGTGGTAAGAAAAATTGACTTACTAGCACATTCAATATTCCCTTCATACTTTCATAACCAATCCATGCCTAATATCACATCAAATCCTTGGGATTCCAATACTATTAGGTCTGAGGGAAAAACATAGTTACCAATCCTTAATGGTAACCGATCACACCATAGGCTAGCCACATACTCTGCTCTAGGCGAGGTTACTAACATGGGTGGCCTAAGGGCTTGGGTTGATAGGTTATACTTATCCACAAATCCCCTTGAGATGTATGAATGCGATGCACCAGTATCAAAAAGAACGAGTGCAGTAAATGACTTAACCAAAAACTTACCTATTACTGCATCGGGCTGAGTTTCAACCTCCTCCACGCTAACGTGGTTCACCTGTCCCCTGTTGAAAGGGTTCGGCTTCTTCCCAGAACTTCCATTGCCATTTCCATTTTGTATTTCAGGGCATTCATTGGCATAATGTCCAGTCTTCGAACACTTAAAGAAAGTGACTTGGCTCAGGTCCTTCTTGGCTGGGGTTGATGGGTTGGTGCGATTCTGGCCGTTGCTTCCTCCATTCCCATTACCATTCCTGGTGCCATTGTGATTGTGCGAGCTACCTCCTCCATGGGTATGCTGAAAATGTCCTCCCGGTCTAGGGGTAAAACGTGGCTTCTGCTGAGCTCCAGAACTGTACTTTCCTTGTCCATACTTCCTCTTGCGATTCTCAATTTGTTGTTGCTTCCCTTCAATCATAAGAGCACGATCTACCAACTCCTGGTAGTTGTTGAAGGTTGCTGCCATCAACTGCATGCTCAACTCATCATTTAGTCCTTTCAGAAACTTCTCCTGCTTAGCTGCATCCGTAGCGACGTCATCTGGGGCATAACATGCTAACTTACTAAAGTCCTCCACATAGTGGCCAACTGTCCGTCCTCCTTGGCGTAAGTTGCGAAACTCACGCTTCTTCATGGCCATAGCTTCTGCTGAAACATGTGCAGTTCGAAAAGCTTGCTGAAACTGGTCCCATGTGACAGTGTCGACTGGGAAAGTGGCTGTGAAATTCTCCCAGCATGATGCTGCGGGTCCTTCTAACTGATGTGCGGCAAACTTCACCTTCTCCGCATCTGTGCATCCTGCTGTGGTCAACTCCCTAGCTGTCTTATGGAGCCAATCATCTGCTACTATCGGCTCGGTGCTACTGGAAAACACCGGCGGATTCAGCCTAAGAAAACGGGCTAAGTGATCAACAGGTGGTGGTGGTGGTGGTGGGTTGTTGTTGTTGTTCCCCTGATTCTGATTCTGGACTAGCAACTGCATCAATGTGTTCTGCTGCTGGATCAACTGGGTGAGCTCCGGTGGAAAGGCAAATCTGGGGTCACGTCTCAGAGGCATCTGAGGTTTTAGAAAAGATGATATGTAAGAATAGAGGGGGTCTAAAGAGAAAACACTACCCATATGCACATGAGGCAAAAGCAAACAATTCACTTCATTCAATCAAACAAGGGCATACAATCGATCTATCTATCGCAAAAGTGCTCGGACTACTATATTTACATGGTGGACTACTACTACTGTTGAGGTGGTCTACTAGAAATATTCTTCGGTTGTAGACTCCATGATATCTACTCCAGCTTCATTAACATAGTCATCATCGCTACTATCTGGATCCGAATCGGTGTCGTCGGTGATGATGTAGTCTTCCGGGCTAATCTCCTTGGGTTCTTCGTCTTCATCTACTGGTGTAGGGCCTCCCATAAATATTCCAATCTTCTTGATCAGGTCGTCATTCTTATCCACCAATACTTCAATTTCTTCTTCATAATATTCACGTGTAGCCTTGAGTTCTTCCTCCAGTTCATTGATTATAGTCTTAGCCTTCTTCAGATCTATCATGTCGGCGCACATCTGGTTCTCCTGTCGTCGAATGTGCTGGTTTAGCTCCTGGATAAAAGATGCAATTGATCTATCCTTCCTGGTGCTGATCATCTCCCAGTGTTCATCTTGGCGCCCACAAATCTGGTAGATAGTGTCCTTGAGATCCTTGCGGTAGACTTCTCCAATGCATCCCATGGCGATGTGAGCTGCCATGCTCTGTCCTAGACTCCAAGTTGGTGCATCAAAAGAAAACTCTATGGGCTCAGTGACTGGCATGAACGTCCTTCCTGGAACTTGAACTTGAATCATCCAGTGCTCTTCTTCAGGTAAAGTGGCGTTGTAGGTTCCGGTGAAGCTTGGTACTCCTATGTTTAGGTATCTAGTGACTTCCTTCAAGTGGCGTCCAAAGGGTGTATCTTCATCTGGTTGCGTGAACTTGTTCCTTGCATCCGCCATCCTAAAAGAGTAGAAAAGATGAGAAGTCAGAAGAGAAGAGAGTGAATAGTGATCTAGGTCTTTAGCTTAGTGGTCGTGTTCTATAGTCAGCGTGTGCTCTAATACCATCTCTGTAGTGACCAGACCTCAAACAGTCTGATCTCTGTGATCCGATGTCATCCCTGGATCAGTAATGCTGACACCACACAGTACTCGGAGGATTTATAGCAGAGTAGCAATCACACACTTATTACATCGAGTGTCTCAAGAGAGAACTTATTACAATAAATATGGCTTAAGGCCATCTAATAACGATAACAGCAGAAGGCTTGGAAGATAAGTGAGTCCATCAACTCCAACGGCATCACTGAGTATAGAACCACGACCTAAAACTCCTTAATCGTCGTCTGAAAAGTCTGCAACATTAACGTTGTAGCCCGAAACGGGTCAGCACATGGAATATGCTGGCAAGGTAACACATACAGAGTAATGAAAATGAAACAGCTATACTATATGCATATTTGGCTAGTGGGAAGCTCTATGGTTACAGTTTTGCGTAAAGCCAATTTTTCCCTACTTCAAAGGAATAAATTTAATTACTATCATGGTGGTTGTTAAACATTGAGAATGGTTGACAGCATTCTCAATCCCAATTAAGCATCATCATTAAACAAAACCCAACAAAATTAATTTAGAGTAACATGTTGAGATTCACATGATAATCCAGGTACTAGATACTCAAGATGTCCATAACCGGGGACACGGCTAACCACGATTAGTTTATTACACTCTGCAGAGGTTCGCGCACTTTTCCCCACAAGACTCGATCGCCTCCGTTTGGTTTCTCGCACTACATGGTGTTTGAGAAGACGGATGACCGAGACATAGTCTTTCAGAAGCGCTAGCACCTTACGATCGGGTAGACCGTACCACCTACATCCCCTACATCTGCTAGTCTACCACTGTAAGAGTTTGCACAACTTAGTTAACTATGCTAGAGCCCATAATAGCTTGTGGCTGCACACAGAAGTTTCTAGTATGAATAGTCTCATGATCCCTTTGAGCCTGGGTGGCGGTCCAAAAGAAAACAGGAAAGTCCTGGAATACCCAGGTGCCTCAATCCACCCAGATGTGTGTTTAAGTTGCCACCTTAGATAACCATTAATTAACAAAACTCACATCTGTCATGGATATCACTCACCCAATCCATGTCTACTAGCATAGCATGGCATAATAAGCAAACGTAGAAGTAACTCCCAAAGGTTTGATAATAAACAAGTGATAGGTACTACCTCATCTACTTCCCATCCCACAATTTAATTAGATCCTAAACATGCAATGTGTGAGGGTTGATCTAATGCAATAAAACTGGGTAGTAGAAAAGGTATGATCAAAGTGTTACTTACCTTGCTGATGATCCGGGAAACCTAGAGATTCGAAGTAACAAGCGGCGCACTCCGGGTATTCTATCGCAGACAAACAAACAAGCATACAATAAGTACTCACCTAATGCATGGGTAAAACTCAAATAAGAGATCTAACCAGAAGGTTCAACTTAAGAACTCCGGTTGGCAAAAAGAATCAAATCGAACAAAGCAACGGAAGTCAAACGGCGAAAGAAAACAACTTCGTTCTACTAATCTATATCTAGGGCAATTTTTACAGTAGCAAAATCTTGTTTAAGTTGATTAAACGGATAGAGGGTTTCGAGACAAAACTCTAGGCGCTTGAATCGCCTGATTCCGATAAACGAGCAAAAATTTATACTAAAAAGAAAATCGGATCAGGAATCGCGATCAGAAAAATCTCGGATTTAGTCTGAAAAAAAGAAAAATGACGAACGTTCGCTAGAACGAACAAACGGACGAACGCTCGCTATTTAAATAAACCGGAGAACCGATCTATTTAAAAAAAACCGAAACTAAAAAAAGCCGGCGAAAAACCAACAGAAAAACCGAACGGTTTTTCGAAAAAAAAACGGCGGCACGGATTTCAAGGCGGCGGCGAACCTCGGGCAGCGTGCGGCGGCGGCGGCGTCCGGCGGCAGCGGCGGGGCGGGGCTGGGGCTGGGGCGGCTCAGCTAGGGTTTGGCTGGGCCTCCTCCCCGGCTTATATAACCTAGTCGGGCCGGAGTCCTAGTCGGACACGTCCCGTTAGGTCGGTGCGCGTTTTTTTAAATAATTACGCGCAGAAGAAAAATAAAAATAAATACTAAACAGACTCCAAAAATTCCGAAATAAATTTTCACGGGCTTCTAAAATCAAGCCTCACAAGGTGAACATTTATTTGGGACCTAAATGCAAATTTGAAAAATGCACATTTTTCCTAAATTCAAATAAAACACCGAAAAACTCCGAAATAAAATCCTATTTGATTTTATTATTAAATCCTCAATATTTCTTTATTTTGGGAAATTCATTTTATTCCCTCTCTCATATTTTTGTAATAGAAATAATTTATGATAAAATAAATAAAATTAAATGATCCTATTCTCAAAATTTGAGAAAACTCAAATATGAAAGTAACGAAACCCCCAACTCTCTCCGTGGATCATTGAGTTGCGTAGAATTTCTAGGATCAACCAAAATTCAAAATAAAATATGGCATGCATTGATGATCTAATGATAACATTCCAAATTGAAAATTTGGGATGTTACAGGACGACACTCATCTTTTCTCTATCTTCTGCCGTGGTCGGACATTGAGCCGTGCTTAATCTCGTACCTTGCAATACAGGCAAGAACCCCTTCTTTGACTGATCCATTTTGAACTTCTTCAATATCTTGTCAAGGTACGTACTCTGTGAAAGACCAATGAGGCGTCTCGATCTATCTCTATAGATCTTGGTGCCTAATATATAAGCAGATTCTCCAAGGTCCTTCATTGAAAAACACTTGTTCAAGTAGGCCTTTATGCTTTCCAAGAATTCTATATCATTTCCCATCAACAGTATGTCATCCACATACAATATGAGAAATGCTACAGAGCTCCCACTCACTTTCTTGTAAATGCAGGCTTCTCCATAAGTCCGCGTAAACCCAAAGCTTTGATCATCTCATCAAAACGAATGTTCCAACTCCGAGATGCTTGCACCAGCCCATAAATTGAGCGTTGGAGCTTGCACACCTTGTCAGCATTCTTAGGATCTACAAAACCTTCCGGCTGCATCATATACAACTCTTCCTTAAGGAAACCATTAAGGAATGCCGTTTTGACGTCCATTTGCCATATCTCATAATCATAGAATGCGGCAATTGCTAACATGATTCGGACGGACTTCAGCTTCGCTACGGGTGAGAAAGTCTCATCATAGTCAACCCCTTGAACTTGTCGATAACCCTTAGCGACAAGCCAAGCTTTATAGATGGTCACATTACCATCCGCGTATGTCTTCTTCTTAAAGATCCATTTATTTTCTATGGCTCGCCGATCATCGGGCAAGTCAGCCAAAGTCCATACTTCATTTTCATACATGGATCCTATCTCGGATTTCATGGCTTCCAGCCATTTGTCGGAATCCGGGCCCGCTATCGCTTCTTCATAGTTCGAAGGTTCACCGTTGTCTAACAACATGATTTCCAAGACAGGGTTGCCGTACCACTCTGGTGCGGAATGTGTCCTTGTGGACCTACGAAGTTCAGTAGCAACTTGATCTGAAGTTTCATGATCATCATCATCAACTTCCTCTCTAGTCGGTGCAGACACCTCAGGAACATTTTCTTAAGCTGCGCCACTTACCGGTTCAAGAGGTAATACTTCATCAAGTTCTACTTTCCTCCCACTTATTTCTTTCGAGAGAAACTCTTTCTCTAGAAAGGACCCATTCTTGGCAACAAAGATCTTGCCTTTGGATCTGAGGTAGAAGGTATACCCAACAGTTTCTTTAGGGTATCCTATGAAGACGCATTTTTCCGACTTGGGTTCGAGCTTTTCAGGTTGAAGTTTCTTGACATAAGCATCGCATCCCCAAACTTTTAGAAACGACAACTTAGGTTTCTTCCCAAACCAGAATTCATACGGTGTCGTCTCAACGGATTTCGACGGAGCCCTATTTAAAGTGAATGCGGCAGTCTCTAAAGCATAGCCCCAAAATGACAGCGGTAAATCGGTAAGAGACATCATAAATCGCATCATATCCAATAGAGTGCGATTACGACGTTTGGACACACCATTACGCTGAGGTGTTCCAGGCGGCGTGAGTTGTGAAACTATTCCATATTTTCTTAAGTGTGTGCCAAATTCGTGACTCAAGTATTCTCCCCCACGATCTGATCGCAAGAACTTGATTTTCTTGTCACGTTGATTCTCAACCTCACTCTGAAATTCCTTGAACTTTTCAAAGGTCTCAGACTTGTGTTTCATTAAGTAGACATACCCATATCTACTCAAGTCATCAGTGCGGGTGAGAACATAACGATAGCCACCGCGAGCCTCAACACTCATTGGACCGCACACATCAGTATGTATGATTTCCAATAAGTTGGTTGCTCCCTCCATTGTTCCTGAGAATGGAGTCTTGGTCATTTTACCCATGAGGCATGGTTCGCACGTGTCAAATGATTCGTAATCAAGAGACTCTAAAAGTCCATCTGCATGGAGCTTCTTCATGCGTTTGACACCTATGTGACCAAGGCGGCAGTGCCACAAGTATGTGGGACTATCATTATCAACCTTACATCTTTTGGTATTCACACTATGAATATGTGTAGCATTATGCTCGAGATTCATTAAAAATCAACCATTCACCATCGGAGCATGACCATAAAACATATCTCTCATATAAATAGAACAACCATTATTCTCGGATTTAAATGAGTAGCCATCTCGAATTAAATGAGATCCTGATACAATGTTCATGCTCAAAGCTGGCACTAAATAACAATTATTGAGGTTTAAAACTAATCCCATAGGTAAATGTAGAGGTAGCGTGCCGACGGCGATCACATCGACCTTGGAACCATTCCCGACGTGCATCGTCACCTCGTCCTTCGCCAGTCTCCGCTTATTCCGCAGCTCCTGCTTTGAGTTACGAATGTGAGCAACCGCACCGGTATCAAATACCCAGGAGCTACTACGAGTACTAGTAAGGTACACATCAATTACATGTATATCACATATACCTTTCGTGTTGCCGGCCTTCTTGTCCGCTAAGTATTTGGGCAGTTCCGCTTCCAGTGACCACTTCCCTTGCAATAAAAACACTCAGTCTCGGGCTTGGGTCCATTCTTTGGCTTCTTCCTGGCAGCTTGCTTACCGGGCGCGGCAACTGCCTTGATGTCCTTCTTGAAGTTCTTTTTACCCTTGCCTTTCTTGAACTTAGTGGTTTTATTCACCATCAACACTTGATGTTCCTTTTTGACTTCCATCTCTGCTGATTTCAGCATTGAATATACCTCAAGAATGGTCTTTTCCATCCCCTACATATTGAAGTTTATCACAAAGCTCTTGTAGCTCGGTGGAAGCGACTGAAGGATTCTATCAATGACCGCGTCATCCGGGAGATTAACTCCCAGCTGACTCAAGCGGTTATGCAACCCAGACATTTTGAGTATGTGCTCACTGACAGAACTATTTTCCTCCATCTTACAGCTGAAGAACTTGTCGGAGACTTCATATCTCTCGATCCGGGCATGAGCTTGAAAAACCATTTTCAGCTCTTCGAACATCTCATATGCTCCGTGTCTCTTAAAACGCTTTTGGAGCCCCGGTTCTAAGCTGTAAAGCATGCCGCACTGAACGAGGGAGTAATCATCAGCACGTGACTGCCAAGCGTTCATAACGTCTTGGTTCTGTGGGACGGGTGCTTCTAGGACATAATCTTTCTTGGCAGCTATGAGGATGATCCTTAGGTTCTGGACCCAGTCCGTATAGTTGCTGACATCGTCTTTCAGCTTGGTTTTCTCTAGGAACGCGTTGAAGTTGAGGACAACGTGGGCCTACAAGACATATTGTAAAGATTTTAGACTAAGTTCATGATAATTAAGTTCATCTAATCAAATTATTCGATGAACTCCCACTCAGATAGACATCCCTCCAGTCATCTAAGTATAACATGATCCGAGTTAACTAGGCCGTGTCCGATCATCACGTGAGACGGACTAGTCAACATCGGTGAACATCTTCATGTTGATCGTATCTTCTATATGACTCATGCTCGACCTTTCAGTCTTCTGTGTTCCGAGGCCATGTCTGTACATGCTAGGCTCGTCAAGTCAACCTAAGTGTATTGCGTGTGTAAATCTGGCTTACACCCGTTGTATTCGAACGTTAGAATCTATCACACCCGATCATCATGTGGTGCTTCGAAACAACGAGCCTTCGCAACGGTGCACAGTTAGGGGGAACACTTTCTTGAAATTATCACCAGGGATCATCTTATTTAAGCTACCGTCGTTCTAAGCAAATAAGATGTAAAACATGATAAACATCACATGCAATCAAATAGTGACATGATATGGCCAATATCATTTGCTCCTTTTGATCTCCATCCTCGGGGCTTCATGATCATCGTTGTCACCGGCATGACACCATGATCTCCATCATCATGATCTCCATCATCGTGTCTTCTTGAAGTTGTCTTGTCATCTATTACTTCTACTACTATGGCTAACGCTTTAGCAATAAAGTAAAGTAATTACATGACGTTTATGTTGACACGCATGTCATAAATAAATAAAGACAACTCCTATGGCTCCTGCCGGTTGTCATACTCATCGACATGCAAGTCGTGATTCCTATTACAAGAACATGATCATCTCATACATCACATATATCATTCATCACATTCTTTGGCCATATCACATCACAAAACACTTGCTGCAAAAACAAGTTAGACGTCCTCTAATTGTTGTTGCAAGTTTTTACGTGGCTGCTATAGGATTCTAGCAAGAACGTTTCTTACCTACGCCAAAACCACAACGTGAATTACCAATTTTTATTTATCCTTCATAAGGACCCTGTTCATCGAATCCAATCCGACTAAAGTGGGAGAGACAGACACCCGCCAGCCACCTTATACAACTAGTGCATGTCAGTCGGTGGAACCAGTCTCACGTAAGCGTACGTGTAAGGTCGGTCCGGGCCGCTTCATCCCACGATGCCGCTGAATCAAGATAAGACTAGTAACGGCAAGCAAATTGACAATATCGACGCCCACAACTACTTTGTGTTCTACTCGTGCATAGAAACTACGCATAGACCTAGCTCATGATGCCATTGTTGGGGAACGTAGCAGAATTTTAAAATTTTCTATGCATCACCAAGATCAATCTATGGAGTCATCTAGTAACGAGGGAGAGAGGAGTGCATCTACATACCCTTGTAGATCGCGCCGGAAGCGTTCATCACCGATGACCAAGTGCCGAACGGACAGCACCTCCGCGTTCAACACACATACGGTTGGGAAGACGTCTCCTCCAACTTGATCTAGCAAGGGGGAAGGAGAGGCTGATGAAGATCCAGCAGCACGACGGCGTGGTGGCGGAAGCAACGGTGATCTCGGCAGGGCTTCGCCAAGCGCAGGGAGACGGAGGAGTGTCACGGGAGGGAGAGGGAGAGGCCAGGGGCTTGGGTGCGGCTGCCCTCCCCCCCACTATATATAGGGTGCCTAGGGGGGGCGCCGGCCCTAGGAGATCCAATCTCCTAGGGGGGCGGCCAAGGGGGTGCCTTGCCCCCCAAGGCAAGGGTGGCGCCCCCACCCCTAGGGTTTCCAACCCTAGACGCAGGGGGAGGGGGGGCGCACCAGCCCACTAGGGGCTGGTTCCCCTCCTACTTCAGCCCATGGGGCCCTCCGGGATAGGTGGACCCACCCGGTGGACCCCCGGGACCCTTCCGGTGGTCCCGGTACAATACCGATTACCCCCGAAACTTTCCCGATGGCCGAAACTTGACTTCCTATATATAAATCTTCACCTACGGACCATTCCGGAACTCCTCGTGACGTCCGGGATCTCATCCAGGACTCCGAACAACTTTCGGGTTACCGTATGCTAATATCTCAACAACCCTAGCGTCACCGAACCTTAAGTGTGTAGACCCTACGGGTTCGGGAGACATGCAGACATGACCGAGATGCCTCTCCGATCAATAACCAACAGCGGGATCTGGATACCCATGTTGGCTCCCACATGCTCCACGATGATCTCATCGGATGAACCACGATGTCGAGGATTCAATCAATCCATATACAATTCCCTTTGTCAATCGGTACGTTACTTGCCCGAGACTCGATCGTCGGTATCCCAATACCTTGTTCAGTCTCGTTACCGGCAAGTCACTTTACTCATGCCGTAATGCATGATCCCGTGATCAACCACTTGATCACATTGAGCTCATTATGATGATGCATTACCGAGTGGGCCCAGAGATACCTCTCCGTCATACGGAGTGACAAATCCCAGTCTCGATTCGTGCCAACCCAACAGACACTTTCGGAGATACCTGTAATGTACCTTTATAGTCACCCAGTTACGTTGTGATGTTTGGCACACCCAAGGCACTCCTACGGTATCCGGGAGTTGCACAATCTCATGGTCTAAGGAAATGATACTTGACATTCAGAAAAGCTACAGAAAATGAACTACACGATCTTTGAGCTATGCTTAGGATTGGGTCTTGTCCATCACATCATTCTCCTAATGATGTGATCTCGTTATCAATGACATCCAATGTCCATAGTCAGGAAACCATGACTATCTTTTGATCAACGAGCTAGTCAACTAGAGGCTCACTAGGGACGTGTTGTGGTCTATGTATTCACACATGTATTACGATTTTCGGATAACACAATTATAGCATGAACAATAGACAATTATAATGAACAAAGAAATATAATAATAACCATTTTATCATTGCCTCTAGGGCACATTTCTAACAAATTCCACCTACCAAAGGCGCTTCACTCCCCGGCAACGGCGCCAGAAAAGAGTCTTGATAACCCACAAGTATAGGGGATCTATCATAGTCCTTTCGATAAGTAAGAGGGTCGAACCCAAGAAGGAGCAGAAGGAAATGATAAGCGGTTTCCAGCAAGGTATTCTCTGCAAGTACTGAAATAAGTGGCAACAGATAGTTTTGTGATAGGGTAATTTGTAACGAGCAACAAGTAACGAAAGTAGATAAAATGCAGCAAGGTGGCCCAATCCTTTTGTAGCAAAGGACAAGCCTGGACAAACTCTTATATGATGTAAAGCACTCCCGAGGACACATGGGAATATCATCAAGCTAGTTTTCATCACATTCATATGATTCGCGTTCGGTACTTTGATAATTTGGTATGTGGGTGGACCGGTGCTTGGGTGCTACCCTTACTTGGACAAGCATCCCACTTATGATTAACCTCTATTGCAAGCATCTGTAAATACAATAAAAGTATTAAGGAAAACCTAACCATAGCATGAAACATATGGATCCGAATCAACCCCATACGAAGCAACGCATAAACTAGGGTTTAAGCTTCTGTCACTCTAGCAACCCATCATCTACTTATTACTTCCCAATGCCTTCCTCTAGGCCCAAACAATGGTGAAGTGTCATGTAGTCGACGTTCACATAACACCACTAGAGGAGAGACAACATACATCTCATCAAAATATCGAACGAATACCAAATTCACATGACTACTAATAGCAAGACTTCTCCCATGTCCTCGGGAACAAAAGTAACTACTCACAAAGCATAAACATGTTCATAATTAGAGGGGTATTAATATGCATATAGGATCTGAACATATAATCTTCCACCAATTAAACCAACTAGCATCAACTACAAGGAGTAATTAATACCACTAGCAACCTACTAGCACCAATCCCGGACTTGGAGACAAGAATTGGATACAAGAGATGAACTAGGGTTTTGAGATGAGATGGTGCCGATGAAGGTGTTGATGGAGATTGCCCTCTCCCGATGAGAGGAGCATTGGTGATGACGATGGCGATGATTTCCCCCTCCGGGAGGGAAGTTTCCCCAGCAGAACAGCCCCGCCAGAACCCTAGATTGGCTCTGCCAAGGTTCCGCCTCGTGGTGGCAGAGTTTCGTCCAAGAAGAGGCTTATGATTGTTTTCCCATTGAAAGAGTCCATATAGCAGAAGTTGGTCATCGGAGGGCCACCAGGGGGCCCACGAGGTAGGGGGCGCGCCCAGGGGGGTAGGGCGCGCCCCCCACACTCGTGGGCAAGGTGTGCCCCCCCTGGTGAAGTTCTTGCGCTCAATGTTTTTTATATATTTGGAAAACATCATCCGTGAAGTTTCAGGACTTTTGGAGCTGTGCAGAATAGGTTTCTAATATTTGCTCCTTTTCCAGCCAGAATCCCAGCTGCCGGCATTCTCCCTCTTTATGTAAACCTTGTAAAATAAGAGAGAATAAACATAAGTATTGTGACATAATGTGTAATAATAGCCCATAATGCAATAAATATTGATATAAAAGCATGATGCAAAATGGACGTATCAACTTGCATTGCTACAGGAAACCGAGTTATATGTGATGTTCATGTCGTTTCAACTATCATGGACCATCGTGGTCATGAACTAGTTATGTCATTCGAGACATTGTATGTGATGAACTTCTCATTCGAGACTATTTGTGTAATTTGAGATTATGTGATAACTATGTTTGTCATTTGCTATTATGTGAACACTAATGTTTGTCATTCGATACTATGGGGTGTTTGCTAGAACAAAATATCTATGTCATTTGATACTATGCTTTGACAAAATATGAACAAAATGAAAAAAGTACTACACCAGGGCCAGACGCCATGGACCCTGGCATCTGGCGGCCCTGTTTCTGCTGTCCAGGACTCTGCTTTTGCTTCCAGTCGACCACCAGACGGCAGAGACCGTGGCGTCTGGTCCCCTGACTTGAAACCAGACGCCAAGGACCCTAGCGTCCGGGACCCTGTACATTATTTTGAACTTGTTGTTTGACACAAGAAGATAGCACATATATATTCATATGACAGGTTCATACAACACAGAAGATAGCACATTTCACAGAACTTTCACCACGACAAATTCTTGCATACAAACGACAACAAGTTCATAGATTTTTCATCACGACAAATTCATGCATACATAAGACACCAAGTGCATACATAAGACACCAAATTCAAGACAACCTTAATAGTTTTTACCACAACACCAAGTTCATGCATACAAACGCCACCTAGTTCATGCACTTCCAAACAAGAAGCTCACTTCCTCGTTCCTCTCTTCACGAGGGTTGCAAGTGTAGGCTCCTCCTCTTCGCTAGCCTCCTCCTCCTCTTCGTTGTATGCCTCCTCCTCCACCTCAATGTTGGCCTTATATCTTTGCATTCCTGTTGGGATAAGCTGATGAGGATACTCCGGACTATGGAATTGTGTGTTCCATGTCTTCTTTCTACCTTCCTTGCCTGGTGTCTTAGCTATGGCTTTGCCTTTCCTAGAGCGAGCATTGGCTTGTGTCGGTTGTGTAACCTGTGATGGTTGTGGAGCATCAACATCATACTCATGATCCTCTTGATGTGTTGCATCATACTCATGCTCCTCATGATGTGTTGGCTCCTCTTGATGTGTTGGCTCCTCTTCATGGACCTCCTCCTCCATGTCCTCATCGTTCTGGAGATAACGCCGTCTATTAGCTCTGGCGGCGCGGCTACCAGGTGCATACACGTCACTGGACTGGCCCGCGCCGTTATCCACTTACCAGGGCCAGATGCCAGGGTCCTTGGCGTCTGGCCCCTTTGCCACATCAGCAGGTCAACGGGCAGGCAGGCAGTGCGGGCCAGGGGCCAGACGCCAGGGTTCCTGGCGTCTGGTTCGCAACCCAGAAGCCAGGGATGTTGGCGTCACCCAAACAGGTCAAAATTGATTTTTTTTAAAACCAAGGTCAAATCGGGATTTTGTTAACCACATAGGTCAGAACAGTAATTTTGTCCACAAAGACATGCCAGTATTGCACACAACACACTCAAGACAAGATAGAAAGGTGTCGCGCACCGTCACACCATCCCACCGACTACCAAGCAAACTATAAATGTGCAAAGAAGGCCGCTTGGAGCCGACGGAGATCACCATCATGAACAATCCACAACGGAGAGGTGAGACGGACAACGGTGAAGTCAGGACTCCAAAACGATGCCTTCCAAAAGGGTACGATCATGGATAGCAGCCACTGCCCGATCCCGTAGATCAAGTTTTCACTAGAAGCAAGATGAAAGGAGTGGGAATGCCGCGATCAACGGATGCCGCTACCGTCGATCAGTACAAGGACTGGGCAAGTGATGTATCCCGGCGCTCACACCTCTCCCTCACACCCTAACTCTGCAACCACCCGCAACCAAGCCACTCGCGTAGCCATGGCTGCCCCGCCCGCACATGAGACACACGCTCCGTCCATGAATGCCACACCTCCCGCCATCAAGGTCGTCGTCCTACATTCAAACATCCCCACGACCAGCCAAAGTGATCGGCTTTGGTCCAAAGGAAAAGTGATCGGCTTTGGTCCAAAGAAACGCCGCCGCCCGACGAAACTGCAACCCATGTCCCGCCTTGAACATCGTCGGAGCTGCATCCGCGCACAAAAGGACGGGGAAAAGGGGAGGAGGTGGAGCAGACGCATCCACGGCCGACACAACCCCGTGCTGACGACAGGCAGCCCTAGCGTCGACGCCACTTACCCTCCACCCAACCTCCCCACCGAACACCACGTGTGTCGCCCCACTGCAGCGATCGATGCAGATCCACGCAAGGCCACCAAGGAACGCCCATCCACTGGCAAGGGGGCCAAAGACCACCGCCCACCGCCAAGACTGATCACCAGTAAGCCCATCCATGCCGCCCACCATCGACCAGCATCAGATCCGGTTAGAACCCGGCCAACACGCCGGCCAGATCCGCCACAGAAGCGCCGCCACCCCCACCAGCCGAGCGTCAAGGTAGGGGCGGCCGGCACCCCCACTGAGCAGGGCTAGGCCGCCTCCTTGGCCACTGTCCACGTGCACTATGCGCAGCAGTACGCTGCCGCCCCGACGAACACGACAAGGCACGCCGCCACCAGCCGAGCCGCGCCCCGATCCAAATTCGCGTCATGGCGCCGCCACCTTGAGCCGCCGGAGAGGAGGAGGTCCGGCGCCGCCACCCTAGCGTCCGCCCCGACGCCGGCGGAGCCCTTTGTCCAGGGCCAACGCGCCGCACTAGTCGGACCCCTCACCATGTGAGAGGAGGAGACCCGCCGCCGACGCGAGCCGAGTGGGGGTTTTCGTCTGCGCCGGCCACCTTTTATGCCGTCACGCCCTCCTGCTGCGCGGCGCCCACACCTCCCACCACCACCGCCCACCAGGCCGTCGGGCTGAGCCTATGCCTCATTTGCTTTGAAAAATGTAATGCTATCATCTGCAAATAATAAATGATTAACACATGGTGTCGTAGGTACCACTTTTATACATGCTACATCATTTTTGTCCCCCGGCCCTTTTATCAAGCGTGAAAGTTCTTCAGCCGCTAGCAAATACAAGTAGAGTGAGATAGAGTCACCTTGTCGGATACCTCTAGTTGGTTTAAATACTTCTAGCTTGTCTCCATTAAAGATAACTGAGAAGGACACCGAGACAACACACCTCATTACCCTTTCAAACCAACTACTACCTCCGTCACGGTTTAGAAGACGCGTTTGGAAATTCTCTGGGACCTAGGTGGTTATCTATTGGTTATGAGATGGGTTAAAAAATAACATTCACACTATGCATGCATATAGAAATAGTATATCGGAGTACTAATTAGCTACTAGAAATAAATGCAATGCGCACTAAACCTTGTCTATTGTGGAAACGCACGTAAATTTAACTATGCCTTCTAAACCGTGACGGAGGGAGTAGCATTAAAACCAAGCTTGAGCATAACCTCCATCTGATACTAGGTCTTCATCATATCGAGCTTTAGAGCACAACAAGTATTCTTCTTTCGTTCCCCTTCCAATTTTCATGTAATGCAGGCATTCATATGTCGTGATCACATTGTTAGTAGCGAGTCTTCCTGGCACGAAATCAGTTTTTCGACAAAAATAATCTCCGATAGAATAAGCTTCAGACAATTACTCTGATAGAATAAGTTTCAGCCAATTAGCAAGTACCTTCGAGACAATTTTATATATCACATCCCACAAGCTTATTGGTCGAAACTGAGACAAAAGTGTCAATTTTGCTACCTTAGGGATAATAATGATGAATGTTCTGTTTAACTATTCCATGGAGTCCTCTCCATTGAGAATCCGCAAAACCATACCAGTCACCTCTTCGCGACAAAGATTTCGTTTCTTCTGAAGAAAATGTGCAGGCAGTCAATCCGGCCACGGGCTTTTGTTGGAAACATCTAAAATAAAACATCTTTTACCTCCTGCTCATAAAACGGGGCGTTGAGCTGCTGATTCATCTCCAGGGAGACTTTCCAAGGTATGTGTGAAAGAACTTCAATTGCGATTCGGCAGATCAGCATTGATGTTGCACTCCCTTCGTCTACTCGATCATCGTCGTGGAGAGCTCCCGAGGATCGCATGGGTTTGACCCTTCCACTGGGCACGGCTGATGAGCACTGACGTCCGATTGCTCGTAGCCAACACCAACTGGTTGAGCAAAGAATGAAAAATCTGCGATGTTTGGCTTGTAGCTTTAGGCTAGTTTTGATTCGGTTGGTTTTGTAATAATTTGAACATGGCCTTAGTCCGTTCGGCTACTCTGGGTTCAACCCGAGCACTAGAATTGTTGTTGGCTTCGTTTTATAATGAAACGGGGCAGGAGGGAAACCCCTCTTAAAAAAAAAAGAATGCCACTTTGAATCTGAATTAGTCCATTTTAGATGAATTTTGGACCGATCGAATGGCCCAGATAAGACAAGATTTGCATCCACAGTTGATCATGATGACTTGCACCAGTCGTGCTTCAACTACTCAACAGAAAATAAAAGATTTTGATAGGAGTAGCTCTGCAAGAAGCCAACAGCAGTTGATTTATGATGGCGGCTTCATACATTTCGTGAAGTCATGCATTCTTGCTTTTGAGCAGCACATCAGACATCAGTGAGCCTCGCTAGCGATGAAAATCTACCACGGTCTGAAAACATATTATGCAAAAACAATAATCAAAACTAACATTCAAACTCAGCATTTACAGTTTGATTTGCTATATAGAAGTACTAACGCCAAGGCTTTACAAAAATAAGCTCCACATGTGAGCTTCAGACATGCCAGAAAATAATAGACTAATTCTGGAAAGAATATCTGAAACAAAATAACAGTAAAATACGAGATCAAACTGTTTTCTTAAAAAAAAAAATCTGAAGCAAGGTAACAGGGTAATACTAGATCAATAGGTTTCTGAGCACATTTAGCAATTCCACTAGTGCTTGGTTGTGCTCCTTATAACAAGTTAATTCTCATAACAAAATCATGTTCTCTGTTTTCCAATGCCATATCACTCAGTTTAAAGTAGCACATACAGAACAGTGTATAGCAAGCTATATACATTGATCTAACTATCAAACATTACTTGCATTATGATTAATTGTCCACAGACCATAACGAACTAATCAAGCAAACATACTGAGGCTGTAAAGAAAAAACGCAGGGCAACAGACAAGAAGCAAAGGCATACCTGGAGTGTAGAAGCCCATGTAGGGTAAGACGCTGAAGTACTTCCCAGACTCCGCGACCTTCTTAACCAGCCCAGAATTTAGCTTGATTGTGAACAAGCCAACATCTGTGCTCACGAATATGACACCCACACCCTCTGCACATCCCACAACGACTGGTTCCTCATCAGGATTGGCTACAGGTATAACTTTCTCCAGCTTGATGGCCCTGCAGCGCATCTATTCTGCATCTCCTTCTGCATTCACCTTCCTTGAGAACAGACAAAGGCTGGAATTCTCAAGGCAGGGAAACCCCAGTGAACCGTCCTCCATCGCCATGAGGGCAACGTCGTCGTACACATTCGGGTCCGGTGGATCAACCATGGATATGCAATTCTTGGCCCAGTCATATTTGATGATTGCGTTACCCTCACGAAGCGTGAAGTAGGTTTCATCTCCAATAACGACACCCCGCCTAGGCTCGACATAGGGGATATAGTAGAATGATCCATCAGCAGCAAGAACATCTCGCCTGTGCCGAACATAGGATTCACAGCCGTCGTCGAGTGTCACTGGCGTGCTCCACGCAGCTGTCCCTGATGAGTACACTGCCGCCTTGACTAGCTCGTCGTAGTCGTCGGTGGCCACAAAGACAACCCGGAAGGGGCCGCCGTGGCAGTCAAGGTGGCCGCAGCCGGCCACAGGGCAGAGCACGGCGGCGGTGTAGATCAGCCACGGGATGCCGGGCTCCGGGAGGCTCTGCTGGTCGCCGGTGACGGGGTCCCAGACGGTGAAATGCCAACCCCTGCCCCTGACCCACACGTGGAGAAGGCCGCGGCCATGCCGGCAGTCAAGCGCCCGCGAGCGGTCGCAGTCGGGGTAGGGAGAGAGGGGCGCCGATGTGGTGGGGGCGAGCCGGGGCGCGGGGTCTCCTTGGATGACCTGGAGCCTGTGGAGGAGGCCCAGAAGCGGAGGGGTGCCGTGGAAGGTGCGGTACCGGCGGCGGAAGCCGGGGTCGCGGAGAACGCGGAGCCAGGGCTTGCAGACGAGCGCGGCGCGGAAGAGGTGCTCGGGCTCGTCCGGCGGCAGGCGGAGGAGGATCTCGGCGGTGACGTCGTCGATCAGCGGCGCCATCGGTGGTCGGCGGCGGGTGCGAGGGTTTGGTGGGGTTTCGGGTTGGTGCGCGACGGAGGGAGACCGGCGCACCACACGGCCTCTCCTAGTCGGTTGGGTTCAACCAGATTGAGCTGTGCTGGGTCACGCTGCCTCGCTCCCCCAACCCTTCTAATCTCTCCACTACTATTAAACAATTAAACAAAAAAATTCTTACGTGCACCTAACAATTAGTCCCACAAAACGCATAAACCAATCATCACCACACAATCAATCCTACGTGTCTCAATCTAACAGCCATCGTTTATCTGGTAGATTTATGGTGTGGACTTGGCAAATTCCAATAACTCACCGTACTTCACCTCCACCATCCATCCACAAGAAGAGAAATGTGCAACAACCGGCCCTGCGTCCGTTCCCTACAATCACACAGTTCTCATCGCAAATAAGGAAACTAGAACGAAATCAGCTCCCCTCGCCCTTAACCTCGACGCCGCTCACCAACAGCACGACCTCGCACGATCGCCATCGCCATCGCGAGCAGCGTGGCATCCGTCCGCGAGATCACCACAGCAGGGAGGCGATGCGACAGAACACCCAGGACCCTGCCATATCAGCGTGTCACCCGTCCGCGGGATCGCCAGTGCCAGGAGCCTGTTGACTCCCGATCCAGTCTTCCCAAAATTGTCATTGCCAGCCCGCCGCCTGCCGCCGCTCCTCTGCTGGCTCGAGTGAACGGAGCCAATTGGTGGAACGAAGAGATGGGCGGCGGCGGGTGAGGCGACGGTGCGGGCGTCATACAAGGGGTCCCGGGTCATCTCCGCCACCACGCAAAAATTTTCTTACGTGCACCCAACAATTAGTCCCACAAAACGCACAAACCAATCATCACCACACAATCAGTCCTACGTGTCTCAATCTAACAGCCATCGTTTATCTGG
Source organism: Triticum dicoccoides (assembly GCF_002162155.2). Taxonomy (NCBI): domain Eukaryota; kingdom Viridiplantae; phylum Streptophyta; class Magnoliopsida; order Poales; family Poaceae; genus Triticum; species Triticum dicoccoides. The sequence continues at coordinate 511,826,744 of NC_041386.1, read as the reverse complement.
TAGATTTATGGTGTAGACTTGGCAAATTCCAATGACTGACCGTACTCCACCTTCACCATCCACCCACGAGAAGAGAAATGTGCAACAACCGGCCCCGCGTCCGTCCCCTACAATCACGCAGTTCTCATCGCAAACTAAGGAAACTAGAACGAAATCAGCTCCCCTCGCCCTTAACCTCGACGCCGCTCACCAACAGCGCGACCTCGCACGATCACCATCGCCATCGCGAGCAGCGTGGCATCCGCCCGCGAGATCACCACGGCAGGGAGGCGATGCGACAGAACACCCAGGACCCTGCCATACCAATGTGTCACCCGTCCGCGGGATCGCCAGTGCCAGGAGCCTGTTGACTCCCGATCCAGTCTTCCCAAAATTGTCATTGCCAGCCCGCCGCCTGCCGCCGCTCCTCTGCTGGCTCGAGTGAACGGAGCCAATTGGTGGAACGAAGAGATGGGCAGCGGCGGGTGAGGCGATGGTGCAGGCGTCATACAAGGGGTCCCGAGTCATCTCCGCCACCACGCACGCTGATGCCGCCGTGCGCCGCGACCAGATCCTCGCCGGCCGCGCATCCTTCGCCGACCTTGCCGTGCTCCACGACCAGATCCTCGCCGGCCACGCTTCCTTCGCCGACTTCGCCGTGCAACAATCTGAGTGCTCCTCCACCCGCCGCGGCGGCGACCTACGCTGCTACTCCCTCCGTCCGGAAATACTTGTCCTCGAAATGGTTGTATCTAGACTTATTTTAGTTATAGATACATCCATTCTATCTATTTTGAGGACAAGTATTTTCGGACGGAGGGAGTACTTCTTTCCGCGAGTCCGAGAGTTTCTCACGTATGTCCGGATACGGATGAGCATATACTCAAATATTGACCGTGGATGGTCATGCCGATAGGCGACGACGACTGACGGGTAATTGCTCCCTGATCCCCTCCATCTCAGAGTTGCCAACAGCCTCTGTGTCACCACTCACTAAATGCCACCGCGTCATCCAGGTTTGCTGTATGTATATGTTGAACCAGCCTGAGAGTTTGATTACTAATCTATATCTGCTTTTGTTATGGGCAGTGCTACTCTTGAATTTACTAATTTCTGCATGGTGCATGGCGATTTGGCAGGTGCCTTCATATTTTTTTAGAGCAAGAGTTCATGACGCAAGCGTATAATGTCTGATGATTTCCTGTATACACGGATGATGTGAAGTAATATTTCCCCCTTTCACCTTTTTGTATGGCACAATAGTAGGCGAGTATCCTTCCATACAAGTCACTTTTTTTGGCCTAAATATAGTAACCACAACCCGTGATCTCAGTGTTTTTCATATTACAATGTGATAATTATGGTAATTCTCAGATTACAGGAAGCATGATGTTGCATTATATAATACATTCTCTGAAATAACAACACATGAACTCTTTAATGTAGTGGCTCTGTGCTTCACCAAAGAGCAGGCAAACTATTTGGATGCTACTAAATATTACAGTATGGACAATGCAAATCCATCCCAAATTGTATAGCTTGCTAATATACATAAATAATTAACTTTTTATGTTTTTTATTGTCTAGGCGACTGGTGGCAGGTTCTGAGGGCTGATAAGAGGGATGCAGAGAACATCTACGTGTACAGGATCATGGGCGTATTTGAAGTTGACCAACAAGGAGAACAAATATGTCCTACGTCGAGATGAAACGCATAGTGCTAGATCAGTTGGATCAGTCAGTTAGAATCATGATCTTAATATTCCAGTACACCTGCTTCTTCTGTTAGCATTTTTGTTTGCTCTATTTTTTCAAGGTTAATCGTTGTTATTTCAGCAATCAAACTTCCAAATGTCATCTCCTTACTTTAGCAATAAAAACATATTTTTAATTCCTTCGTGCCTACTTGTCAATTTTTTCATGGCGCGATTTGTCTTGCTGTTGACTAGATGTAAAGTATAACCTGCCAAATCATCAATTCTTTTTGTTTTGAGATCACATGCATGTGAGTCCATCAACCATGTAATCTTGAACTAGATGGATCCTTAGTTCCTGAACTTTGAAGTTGATGGATCCTTCGTTCTTCGGTTGGATAGTAAATGAATGGACTGACAAGTCAACAAAGCTGATGCATACTTGGTATATGAAGTCTAATGCTATTACCAATACATGGGCTGAATAATATATGTATAAATCCGTTGACTGAAACTTCAATTAGTCCAACACTCCTGCTTGCAACAATACGGTTATAATCCCCATAAAAAGCGATACTATTATAATTAACTATTTTCCGTTACCTCATCACTGAAACTTGCAGGTGTTCGATCTTAAGATCCCCGACTCTACTACAAGGAAGAAAGTAATTATGCAAACCTAACTATATGAAGAAAGTAATTATGCCCGACTCTATTTGCAGAAGGTTGGACTCTACTACATTGAAAGAAGAAATATTATATGAAGTTCCAAAGTTACTTTGTTATTTGTGAAAGTTGGATGCATCTCAACTCTGTTGCTTTGCTGCAGGATGATGAAGAGGAAAAGGGCAAGGGGAGGAGCTCAAGGAAACAAAGAGGGGTGGAATAAGGAATAAACAAGGATGGGATGGGAGGCCTCCAAGCCAACGGCAAAGTAAGGCGTCACGCTGAATTTGTAACTCTGGTAAATAATTGGCCTTCCTTTTTTAGGTTTAGCTTGACTGAAACCAGTAGATCTATTTTACTCCATATTGTTGCAGCTTCATTAACGGTTCATATCACATCCTGAAACCAGCATTAGTTGAGACTACAAGATTTAAAACATCTTACTATTGATAAAAAAATGGAAACTCAGGTAAAAGGTAATCAGATTTTTTTAGGAGTCATCTATTGTCTGCTTCAGAAAATAAGTTCTTGAGGGCATAGAACAAATCTTTACATCACCATTATTTTTATTTACTTCAAGTTATAACACTTCAGCCCATGCTTGTCAAATTTTTGATGCTTGTAATGCTCTTTGTGGAAAATAACAGACACACATTTGGTTTGTATAACTAATGGTGAAAGTTTAAAAATGATTGTAATATCAGTGTTCGACTTTGTACATTTGAAATTTTTGTCAACAGAAACGTGATGCAAGTGGTTGCCTCATTGTTAGATGCATGCTGATGTATCTTTTCTTTACGTGCCTCTTCTCTATAGAAACATAAGGTCAGCTTCAATATGAAGTTTTCTGCTCACGGTGCACATAATTCCAGTTTATATGAGAAACATTTGCATGTATATTTTGGCCTAAAGTTTATAGTTCACTTTTCTCTTTGGAGTGAATTGAGCTTAAACCTTGTGTTGGTAAGAGAGAAGGAGCATATTGAAGTTAGTTTATGGGACTCCTGAAGTGCCTCTCCCCAGGTATCAGTCTGAGGTCTGACAAAACTTGAAATATATGGAAAGTTATGTTGTGCTACCTATAAGTTATAGCTTGATTTTTTCATAGAAAAATATTTTGCTGAAGAAACAACAATGTGTAGTTTCAGGTCGTGTCTTCCTTTGTTTCATGGTTGTTTGAACTTAGTGGCATCGTTGCTCTTGTCGGCCTTCATTATATTGATGTATTATTCTCTTCTTAATAAATTTATATACACGCAGTTCTCTTGTATGTTCTCGGAAAATAAGGAAACGAGTTTTTGCTACATTCAAGCATTGCATTTTAAAGTAAAGTTTCAGCCATTATTTGTTAGTAGAAATCCAGTGATCTATATGCAAACAATCTCTCTGTTATTAGTAATCTTATGGGACATCTTGATATTTCATAGCTATTTGTATGTTTCACTTGGTAGCAAGTACCATTATACTGCTTGAGAAGACCAAAGCATGGGAGATTGTGGTTTCAAATCAGAGAATTGTGGTTTTGAAGTTGTTGGCAAAAGGTAATTCATATAGGCCAAGACGTTCTCAATATGCCGCATCGGGAACGTCTACGAAGAGATTAACCATCTGAAGACTTGGCTACCTGGTTTTATTTTAAAAGAAGTTGTGTGTGAGGCAAAAAGAGCAATACATTTGTGCATGAACTAACGGTGTTGGTAAGAATTTAGGTGAATACCCTGATCTTGTTAGTTAGCTGTTTGTAACTAACATCATACACTCTTTTAATGATGATCAATAGATTGTTGTTTCCATCAAAAGACAAAATATTACAAGAATGGCACGTTGTTTATAAATTTTCGGTTCACTGAAGGGTGAGCGAGGTCGGAGGACACGAGGGTGTATTATTCTGGGGTGGTGTCGGAGGATGCAGGGAGCAAACTGCCGCACTTAGAGCACCCAGGGCCCACCCCTCCCCCACTTTGTGCCCCTTGCCAGGACCCAAGAAAGTAGAAAAAGGTCGGCTGTCCCTCAAACTCATTCCATATATGGAGAAGAAATGAGGTTGTTCAGGCAGTCTGCTACATCAGACGCGGCTCACGTCAGACCCAGTTTTTCTTTCTTTATTATCTCTCCATCCCAACCAATAATATGCATGTGATCCATAATTTGGAAGACCTGACCGCATAGGTAGACAAATGAGGTTCAAAGTGGACACGTCCAGACATTGTTCGGATGTGTCAGCTGACATACAGAGGGTGGGTCATATTTTCCCAGTCCAATTGTAGATGTTTTTATCCGTTTAGTATGAGAGGTTAGGATAAATCAAACTATAACTTCTTAACGATACGTGCGTTGCACGTGCACGCTTACTAGTCGAAGTTTTAAAAAGAGTAAAATTTACTGGTGGTCATTGTACTTATCTTGCTGGTTCACTTAGATCCCTGTGCTAAAGAACTTAGTCAATACGGTCATTATATACTCATCTTGATGATTATACGGTCACCGCCTAAACGTACAGCTTCGTTTTTTCTCTACGTTGACCGGTCAGCTCTCCACCCCCACGCAGGACCCACCTGTCAGTGAATAGAAGAAAGAAAGAAAGAGAAGGATAAAATATAGCTCAAGTGGGTAATCGAACCGGAGACTTGCAGGTGAGTGATAGCACGCACTAACCACCTGTGCGCGCAAAGAATTCTGTCATTAACCAGAGCCTCACTCATTTATATTCGTTTTTGCGCAAAAGCCTCACTCATTTTATATAGTGTAAAGAACACACGCGTGCAACAAGATTTGGCACACACATGGGTATGTTCTTTTTTAAACGCTAGTGTACGCTCACTATAAAGTACTGTACATGATTTTTTTTGTACAGCTCATAAAAAATATACTATTTCATAATGAAATTTTAACCACATCTACAAATATCTGTGTATTTATTTTCAGCCTTTTTTACCTTAAGTTTTTATTTTTGAATCTTTTAAAATGTGGAGCCTGAGTGCCAAAAAGCCTCACTCATTTGTTAGCAATTTAGCATACTATAAACATAATCATCTTAATAATAATAATTCAAGAGTGATAGATGATGAGGAAAAAAAACTAAATATATGAGGGCAGAGAGTATGAACCCATCTTTGAAGAATTTGCAAAGTGATTTGCTGCAAGGAGAACAAAGAACCATAGTAGAAAAATGTTGTACTAGTCCCGGAAGTGTGGACTTGTGTCATTGTGTGGGATGGGTACCCGTTGGTTTGGGAGTTGGAACATTGCACGGGAGGTTAAACCGAATTATTCTCTTGATTAATACTCCCTCCGTTCCAAATTACTGGTCGCAGAAATGGATGCATCTAGAACTAAAATACATCTAGATACATCCATATCTGCGACAAATAATTCAGAATGGAGGGAGTACTATTCATTGCTATTTATTTAAGATAACAAAATGTGCGCCGTGTACCCCTAAAAAAAATGGGTAGCTGTAAATTTCTTTTCTATCGCGAAGAGACAAAAACAACCGGACCTTTATTCTTGCATCCTAAGTTTTTTTTAACATGCATCCCATCAAATTTAGAAGGTGAAGTTAACTACTCCCTATGTTCACTTTTATAACGTCTTAGAAGACATTTTCAGACAAGGTACAAAGCAACTCATTTAATGAATTATAAAAATAAACAGAGGGAGTAGTATTAATACATGTTTGCCTCAAGTTGCATATGAGGACTTTATAAAATTTGGTGCTTTATTACTGCTCAGATTAGTGGAAAATAGAATACACTAGTCTGGAATTGGAACGGGTCACGTCCTGAAGGCCGAAGGCGACTACCACACTAGTCTGGAATGGGTCACGTCACCATAATCTAGTAGACTATATCTGGCAGACTATTAAAAATCTAACATCAGATTTTTTAAGCATGCCATCAGTTTTGTTTTGGATCTGGATCATCAATGTTGATGCTACGTCGGTTGAGGTCATGGCATCCAAGGGCGAGGACACTAGTACAGTTCAAAGAACACCAGGGAAGAATTTTAAAACAAAAAATTCTAACAACCGGCGCGCAAAATGCATCAAATCTCCATGTGGTGGATCATTAGCAAGTATAACATCCTGGGGTTGTTTGGTTCCTAGCCTCATCTTGCCACAATTTGCCTCACCTTAAATTAGACAAGTTTGACCAAGTTAAATGGGTGTTTGGTTTTAGCCACACCCAAGGTAAAAATCTTTTTGTAAGCAATGAGTCCCACATGTTGTACACATAAGAGTATGTCAAGGTTCTCTAAGGCAAGTCGAAGTTTGCTTAAGAATTTAAACATCTCATGTTAGGCAAGTGTGGCAACAATAATGTGATAACATATGACAAAAATGGCTGACTTTCTACTCCAGTGAACAAAAAATCATCGGAGCTCATCATGGTGGTATAACCCAGACCACATTTCAATGTATTCCGGACCACTGTTTAAAGAGGGGGTAATCCATATGCAGTTTAGATGTGTAACTGAAAACGTGAAAAACCGTGACTCCTCAAGCACTGCATCCAAAAACCAAAGGAGCAACCCTAATAGTTGTTGTATCTCTATAAAAACTACTCACTTCGTCCCACAATGTAAGACGTTTTTGTAAGCTATGTCAAAAACTCATGTGCAAAAGGAGTTTCATGTGAACGCTCGTAATATGAACTTCTGAAAGGGATCATTGGCCACACATGCTCAAACCTGGAAATCGGCAGGAGTTCGGGCTCGCAACATCGCTGGGAAAATTTCTGCTTTCACACTTCCCTTACAAACAGTCGTCACAGAAAATGGAAGAAAATATGTTCTCTCATTGCTTTTAAATATGCCACTATATGGTGCTTTTAGTGCCAAATAAATATTTTCCCTTGACACCAAGAATCAAAACCTCCAACCTTAGCCCTACGTCGTCCCACATCTAGGTTCGGGCCACTTGGGCCCATAATAATAATTATAAAACCACACGAGAAAACAGGGCTGCTTCTTACAACAGCATAACATTCCCACAGGAGACAGCATTCTTCAAGGCAAAAGAGCAACACTGAATGACCCTTCCTTTTTTTTCAGAAATTGGAAGCCCACATAAGTTTAGTTTCATGTGGCTGACTCAACCATTTAACCAAGCAAGAACTCAAATATGCCAGCCCGACATATCCAACAGAAATACAGTTTGTGATCGATGTAAGCAGGACAATTCGCAGCTCAGACACAATTGAACATGATGACTTGCACCGCTCCTACTTAAAACTGCTCAACAGATAAGAAGGCAACATACTAAACTGAAACACAAGTCTCTGGCCTGACCGGCCGCATGATCATGATGAATTGAACAAGAACAACCAACTTGCAATCATCATGCTTAAACTGCTAAAGAAAACAGACCAACTTGATAGTAGTAGCTCCAAAAACAAGGCAACAGCAGCACACTCCAGACGATGGATTTGTCCATTATGCCTTGCACCACTGCTGCGCGGCACATCGGCTATCAGTTAGTCCTTGCCAGCGACAACAATCTGCCACGATCTGTAAACATACCAAGCACAAAACGCATAAGCAACTTAAGAATTAAAAATTCGCTGTGCCATGTACTTGTTCTTTGTTCAAAAGATTACAGGAATGGATTTCAGACATCAACTTCAGCTATGCCAGAAAGTAACATACAGTTTTTCAAGAAAATCTAGACCAAGGCAACAGGACAATATGATATCAACATGTTTATTTAAATTATTTAGCAATCTCCATTTTAGCCTAGCAGTAAGTTCATGCTTCACCCTCTACTTGACCAATAAACGGCTCTAGCGAAAAGAAGAAAACAATTTTATGAGCGGTGCATTTTATTTTAGGACAGCATAACCTTGAGTCCTTGACAATACTTTCCAATGTTTGCAGTACAAGAGTAAAACATCTGAGTTACACGCCTGTTAAACTAAAATCGGTTCTTCAGTTTAGTCTAAAGAAAATGTTTTATACAGAAGGTGAAGCATGAACTTGCTGCTAGGCTAATACTTTCCAATGTTTGCAGTACAGGAGTAAAACATCTGAGTTACACGCCAGTATACTCACATCTACGTTGTTTAAATTTAATAAAGCTAGCCATGGAGGCCTTTCCCTCAAAAAAAAAATTAAATTGGTTCTTCAGTTGATTTACAGAAGATAAATGTTTTATGGTGAGACTAAATAACAGTTTGGATCCCTGTATCTCCAATTGCAAGTCCAAAACGTCTGACAATGCTACTTAGCCCTTTTGAAGACGAGACCAACACTCAATATCATATTCAAGTAAAGAGAAACAACATAGACTACACTAAAATTTAGTTCCAAGTAGCCAAACCAAGCACTATCCAAACATTAACTGCGATATGCCTGACACATTGAAAACTTTTCAACACAACCAGGATAATTTCGACAAAGAAACACACACAATCGATTATAATGACTTGCACTATCTGTATGTAAACCGCTCAACATAAAACAAAATACTCAGAGATCAGTTAGTGATAACGATAACAATGTGCCATGATCTGAAAAGATAACATACACAAAACTAATAACCAACAGTTCAACTCAGCATTCCACTTTGGTGAGGTATGTGCTAGTACTAATTCCGAAGGTTACAAGACTGAGCCTGATATGTGTGCGACAGCTATGCTAGAAGACAGAAGAATTTTAATTTTATGTTATAAAAAGAAAATCTGAAGCAAGGTTGCAGGATAATACAAGACCATGAAGTTTGCATGTGCATTTATCAATAGGACTGATGCATATCATGGCCCTTAGCAACTAGAATGTGAAAGCAAAATTACATTCTGTTTCCCCATGCCACATATTCATTTTTCACTAGCATACACAAAATTGTACAGATAAGTGTGGAAGAACCAGTGTCAAACTATGTAAGCAAACATACAGAAGCTGTAAAGAAAATGCATGCCCAGAGACAGGCAAGGACCAGTATCATTCATACCTGGAGTGTAGAAGCTCATGTAGGGTAGGACGCTAAAGTAGACCCCAGACTCGCCAACCTTCCTAACCAACCCTGACTTGAGCTTGATCATAAATAAGCCAATACATGTGCTAATGAAGATGACACCGACACCCTCCGCAAAGCCGACCACAACTGGTATGTCATCAGGATTGGCAACAGGAATTGTTTTCTCCAGCTCAATGACCCTGTATTGTACCCAGTCAGCAGCTTCTTCTGTATCCACCTTCCTTGACCACATACGAAGGCTGGAATCCCGAGTGCAGGCAAAGCCCAGTGAACTGTTCTCCATCACCATGAGGGAAACGTAGTAGACGCCCTCTGCCGGTGGGTCAATCATGGATAAGCAATTCTTGCCCAAGTCATACTTGACGATTGGATTACCCCACCGAACTGTGAAGTAGACTGCATCTCCAACAAGGGTGCCTCGCCTAGGCTGGAGATAGGGCGTGTAGTATGGTCTGTCTGCAAGCCCCTCTCGCATATGCTGGGCAAAGACTTCACAGCTCTTGTCAAGACACACTGGCACGCTCCACACACCCGTCTCTGATGAGTAGACGCTCGCAAATATGGTATCTTTGTAGTCGTGGGTGGCCGCGAAGACCACGCGGAAGGGGCCGCCGTGGCAGTCGAGGTGGTCGCAGCCGTCGGCGGCACAGAGCACCACCGCAGACTCGATGAGCCAATCGATGTCCGGCGAGGGCACGCCGTGGCGCTCGCCCGTGACGGGATCCCAGACGAGGTAGTCCGCATTGTCGTCCGTCCTCATATAGATGAGGACGCGGCCGTGGCGGCAGTCGAGGGCGCGCTCCCAGGGGTCGCCGGAGCTCGGGTGGGGGAAGTCCGGCACCGATGTGGTAGAGGCGAAGCGACGCGCGGGGGGTCCTTCGAGGACCTGGAGCCTGTGGAGGAGGCCGAGGAGGGGAGGGGTGCCGTGGAAGGTGCGGTAGCGGCGGAGGAAGCCAGGGTCGCAGAGGGTGCGGAGCCACGTCTTGCAGACGAGGGCGGCGCGGAAGAGGTGCTCGGGCTCGTCCGGCGGGAGGCGGAGGAGGATCTCGTCGGTGACGTCTTCGATCAGCGGCGGAGGCGGGAGTGACGGCGCCATGGTGCGCTCGTGGACGGCGGAGCGAAGTGGAAGCGAGGGTTTTGGGTGGGGATTGGGGGAGGAGAGTCGGAGCGGAGTGAGTCAGGCGCAGGCGCAGGCGCAGCCGCACAGTCGTCTTTCTACTCGGCTGGGTTCGACCAGAACCGGTTTGAGCGTAGGAGGGCACGTACAATGGTTGTTAAGACAGTTTTATTTTAAGTTTTGTATATAATTTAAAGATGATAAAAAAGTATGTATATAATGAGTTATATCTTAGCTTTATCTTTAATAACTAGCAATTCCCTAAAATATGGTGAGATAAATTGTGCTAAGAGATCATCTATTGTCTTATTTTAAATAAGAGAAGACAAACCTTTTCTTATGAGTTCTTTCTCCTTCACCTTATTACTTATCCTACATGACACTCCTAAAATAGCACTATTGTACATGCCCTAAGTTGTCTCACCGTGCTTTTTTTTCTCCGAAAAGAAGGATTACTCCCGCCTTTGCAGCACATCATCATATACTTTTACTTACCTCCAAGAGAAATAAAAACATGTACTCATAATTTTTTCGAAGGATTCAAGTTAAAGAAGAAAATAGTGATCAAAGATATGAATCAAAGACTATGTGAAGTTGACCGGAGGGAGTAATACTCTTGTATGTTTCTTACGTACAACTTGGAGTTGGAGTAAATTTCAGACAACCACCACACTGGGGCTAGGGATTCAAGGAACCAACATCTTTTTTTCGGTCGGTGCGTAATAAATTGCATTGACCGTAGAATTTGCTTATTTTAACATGTTTACTGATTGCTCGAGCCCACCTGTCGGGTCTATGTGGCATCAATAGACAGTGCGGGGAAGACGTGCGTTTGGTTGTTTCACTTATCACCCCCACCCCAGCCAACCCGCTCCCTCTCATTCTCTCCCATGCAAGAGACGAAGCCATGGTGACCGGAGTTGGTGGGGCCGGCGACGCTCGCGGTAGTGGAGGTAATCGAAATTTCTTCTGGTTCGAGAGTTGTCCGGGCCCTATGCTGGATGCAGAGTGGCTTCGGGGGATGGCCTGCACCCATCATTGTCAGTATCACCTGCCTCACCTTGCCGAGTGCACAAGGTTTGCGTGAGGGCAACCAACAACTCCACCGAGGACCAGGTGAGCCACTACTTGTCTGACGTTAGGGAAGTTCTCTCCTTCCCAAGCCCTAAAATTTTGGGTATGGTTGTTCTAGGATTTTTTGAGTTCTTCCTAATTAGGAGTTTAGGACCTATAGATTGTGGATTTAGGTTGAACTATTGCTATGTTGTGAATGTAGGGTTAATTCTGATATGTCCGAACTGAACATTCAGTATGATGGTGTGGACTTTGTGCAATCATCTATGTGTCGATATGATATTAGGTTTTTGGAATTGTTGTCACCGATGAGAAGAAGGGTATGGCATGTTCAATTCCATGTACTATGTGAAAGCTGAAGGTGGAGGGTTGGCAAGCGTTTGCTCTTTTTGACTGCAATGCTAAGGTGGAAGAGGTGATTAGGAAATATGGAAGTACTGAAAAATTGGTATTGACTGTGATGAGAAACAAGAGGCATGAAGAAATTGTTTTGGGTGGAATTCCTTGGAGGACCTCGAGCATTTGGAGGAGAATGAGGAGAGAGGGTGCCCGGGAAGGTGCGGTAGTGGTGGAGGAATTCGGGGCCGCATAGGATGCAGAGCCATGTCTTGCAGGCGAGGGCGGCGCAAGAGAGGTGCTTGG
>NC_041386.1:511794505-511814355 GCF_002162155.2 Triticum dicoccoides | reverse complement strand
ATCGGTGATGTCATTGATGAGTCCCATTTTGCGTTATTACTTCTTGTTTTTTGATGACCCTGTCCTTGATAAGGAACACGAATCTCCGTGTCTTGTGCTAGCCCCTGGATAAATAGCTGACAACATAGTTCATGATGAAATACCAATATATATCACATGTTATAATATTACATTGTAGATGGAGTCTTTTTTGCATTACATGCCTGCTTAACTCAAGGCTAGATTAGCGAACCAACCTGTGGTTGGATGGTTAGAGGGATAGTGGTACCCGTCGATGACGACGCGCCTATGTGACTTTGTAAATCTCAAGATGATATGCCGGCTCAGTCTCCCGAATGTGCTCATAGAGGTAGGGTGTGCGTGTGTGCGTACATAGGAGTGAGTGTATGCGCGCATGTATGAGTGCTTTCATTTGTACTGTGTTCAGAATAAACTCAAGGCTAGATTATAATATCATGCAACCGAAATGCAATATTATATTGTGACGTCCATCCACTCACGGATAAAAGTTGAGTATAGCATTGTAACCCTAATTATAATCCCTTATCCGTCCCAGATAAGTCCTGCAACTGAAGGAAATGTGCCCTAGAGGCAATAATAAAGTTGTTATTTATATTTCCTTATATCATGATAAATGTTTATTATTCATGCTAGAATTGTATTAACCGGAAACTTAGTACATGTGTGAATACATAGACAAACAGAGTGTCACTAGTATGCCTCTACTTGACTAGCTCGTTAATCAAAGATGTTTAAGTTTCCTAGCCATGGACAAAGAGTTGTCATTTGATGAACAGGATCACATCATTAGAGAATGATGTGATTAACTTGACCCATCCGTTAGCTTAGCACTTTGATCGTTTAGTTTACTGCTATTGCATTCTCCATAACTCATACATGTTCCTATGACTATGAGATTATGCAACTCCCGAATACAGGAGGAACACTTAGTGTGCTATCAAACGTCACAACGTAACTGGTGACTATAAAGATGCTCTACAGGTGTCTCGGATGGTGTTTGTTGAGTTGGCATAGATCGAGATTAGGATTTGTCACTCCGATTGTCGGAGAGGTATCTCTGGGCCCTCTCGGTAATGCACATCACTATAAGCCTTGCAAGCAATGTGACTAATGAGTTAGTTACGGGATGTTGCATTACGAAACGAGTAAAGAGACTTGCCGATAACGAGATTGAACTAGGTATTGAGATACCGACGATCGAATCTCGGGCAAGTAACATACAGATGACAAAGGGAACAATGTATGTTGTTATGCGGTTCGACCGATAAAGATCTTCGTAGAATATGTAGGAACCAATATGAGCATCTAGGTTCCGCTATTGGTTATTGACCGGAGATGAGTCTCGGTCATGTCTACATAGTTCTCGAACTCGTAGGGTCCGCACGCTTAACATTCAGTGACGATCAGTATTATGAGTTTATGTGTTTTGATGTACCGAAGGTTGTTCGGAGTCCCGGATGAGATCATGGACATGACGAGGAGTCTCGAAATGGTCGAGACATAAAGATTGATATTGAAAGGCTATGTTTGGACATCGGAATGGTTCCGGGTGAGTTCGGACATTTACCAGAGTACCGGGGGGTTACCGGAACCCCCCGGGGAGTCAATGGGCCTTATTGGACCCTAGTGGGAGAGAAGAGGAGGCAGCCAGGTGGAGGGCGCCCCCAAGCCCAATCCAAATTGGGTGGTGGGGGGGCTTTCCTTTCTCCTTATCCCTCTTCCTTCTTTTCCTAGTGGGACTAGGAAAGGGGGGAATCCTTCTCCTACTAGGAGGAGGACTCCTCCCCCCTTGGCGCGCCTAGAGGGCTGGTCGGCCTCCCCCTCCCTCCTTTATATACGTGGGGAGGGGGGCACCCTAGAACACATCAAGGTTGATTGTTTAGCCGTGTGCGGTGCCCCCCTCCACAGAATTCCACCTCGGTCATATCATTGTAGTGCTTAGGTGAAGCCCTGCGTCGGTAACTTCATCATCACCGTCATCACGCCGTCGTGCTGACGAAACTCTCTATTGACCTCAACTAGATCTAGAGTGTTGGAAATATGCCCTAGAGGCAATAATAAAATGGTTATTATTGTATTTCCTTGTTCATGATAATTGTCTATTGTTCATGCTATAATTGTATTATCCGGAAACCTTAATACATGTGTGAATACATAGACCACAACATGTAGTAAGCCTCTAGTTGACTAGCTCGTTGATCAATAGATGGTCATGGTTTCCTGATCATGGACATTGGATGTCATTGATAACGGGATCACATCATTAGGAGAATGATGTGATGGACAAGACCTAATCCTAATCCTAGCACAAGATCGTGTAGTTCGTATGCTAAAGCTTTTCTAATGTCAAGTATCATTTCCTTAGACCATGAGATTGTGCAGCTCCCGGATACCGTAGGAATGCTTTGGGTGTACCAAACGTCACAACATAACTGGGTGGCTATAAAGGTGCACTGCGGGTATCTCCGAAAGTGTCTGTAGGGTTGGCACGAATCGAGACTGGGATTTGTCACTCCGTGTAAACAGAGAGGTATCTCTGGGCCCACTCGGTAGGACATCATCACAATGTGCACAATGTGACCAAGGAGTTGATCACGGGATGATGTGTTACGGAACGAGTAAAGAGACTTGCCGGTAACGAGATTGAACAAGGTATCGGGATACCGACGATCGAATCTCGGGCAAGTATTATACCGGTAGACAAAGGGAATTGTACAGGATTGACTGAATCCTTGACATCATGGTTCATTTGATGAGATCATCATGGAACATGTGGGAGCCAACATGGGTATCCAGATCCCACTGTTGGTTATTGACCAAAGAGATGTCTCGGTCATGTCTGCATTATTCCCGAGCCCGTAGGGTCTACACACTTAAGGTTCGATGACGCTAGGGTTATAGGGAAAGTATGTACACGGTTACCGAATGTTGTTCGGAGTCCCAGATGAGATCCCGGACGTCACGAGGAGTTCCGGAATGGTCCGGAGGTAAAGATTTATATATGGGAAGTCCCGTTTTGGTCACCGGAAAAGTTTCAGGTGCTATCGGTAACGTACCGGGACCACCGAGAGGGTCCCGGGGGTCCACCAGGTGGGGCCACCCGCCCCAGAAGGCTGCGTGGGCCAAGTGTGGTAGGGGACCAGCCCCAGGTGGGCTGGTGCGCCCCCACCAAGGCCCAAGGCGCATGGAGAGTGGGAAGGGGGCAAACCCTAGGTCCAGATGGGCCTTAAGGCCCACCCTAGGGCGCCCCCTCTCCTCTCCCCTTTGGCTGCCACCCTAGATGGCATCTAGGGCTGCCGCCCCCCTAGGGAGGGAACCCTAGAAGGGGGCGCAACCCCTCCCCCCTATATATACTTGAGGTATTGGGGGCTGCCCAACACATGCCTTGATCTCTCTAGGCGCAACCCTACCTCTCTCCCTCCTCGTCTCTCGTAGTGCTTGGCGAAGCCCTGCAGGAGTCCCGCGCTCCTCCACCATCACCATGCCATCGTGCTGCTGCTGGACGGAGTCTTCCCCAACCTCTCCTTCTCCCCTTGCTGGATCAAGGCATAGGAGACGCCACCGGGCTGCACGTGTGTTGAACGCGGAGGCGCCGTTGTTCGACGCTTAGATCGGAATCGACCGCGATCTGAATCGCTGCGTGTACGACTCCACCAACCGTGTTCTTGCAACGCTTCCGCTTAGCGATCTACAAGGGTATGTAGATGCACTCCCCTTCCCCTCGTTGCTAGATTACTCCATAGATTGATCTTGGTGATGCGTAGAAAATTTTAAATTTCTGCTACGATCCCCAACAGTGGCATCATGAGCTAGGTCTATGCGTAGATTCTATGCACGAGTAGAACACAAAGTAGTTGTGGGTGATGATTTGTTCAATTTGCTTGCCGTTACTAGTCTTATCTTGATTCGGCGGCATTGTGGGATGAAGCGGCCCGGACCGACCTTACACGTATGCTTACGTGAGACTGGTTCCACCGACTGACATGCACTTGATGCATAAGGTGGCTGGCGGGTGTTTGTCTCTCCCACTTTAGTCGATCGGATTTGATGAAAAGGGTCCTTATGAAGGGTAAATAGCAATTGGCATATCACCGTTGTGGTTTTGCGTAGGTAAGAAACGTTCTTGCTAGAAACCCATAGCAGCCACGTAAAACATGCAACAACAATTAGAGGACGTCTAACTTGTTTTTGCGGGGTTTGCTATGTGATGTGATATGGCCAAAAGGATGTGATGAATGATATATGTGATGTATGAGATTGATCATGTTCTTGTAATAGGAATCACGACTTGCATGTCGATGAGTATGACAACCGGCAGGAGCCATAGGAGTTGTCTTAATTTATTTATGACCTGCATGTCAACATAAACGTCATGTAATTACTTTACTTTATTGCTAAATTGCTAGCCATAGTAGTAGAAGTAATAGATGACGAGACAACTTCATGAAGATACGATGATGGAGATCATGATGATGGAGATCGTGGTGTCATGCCGGTGAAGATGATGATCATGGCGCCCCGAAGATGGAGATCAAAAGGAGCAAAATGATATTGGCCATATCATGTCACTATTTGATTGCATGTGATGTTTATCATGTTTTATATCTTATTTGCTTAGAACGACGGTAGCTTAAATAAGATGATCCCTCGCAATAATTTCAAGAAAGTGTTCCCCCTAACTGTGCACCGTTGCTAAGGTTCGTTGTTTCGATGCACCACGTGATGATCGGGTGTGATAGGTTCTAACGTTCACATACAACGGGTGCAAGCCAGATTTACACACGCAATACACTTAGGTTAACTTGACGAGCCTAGCATGTACAGACATGGCCTCGGAACACGGAAGACCGAAAGGTCGAACATGAGTCGTATAGTGGATACGATCAACATGAAGATGTTCACCGATGATGACTAGTCCGTCTCACGTGATGATCGGACACAGCCTAGTTGACTCGGATCATGTATCACTTACATGACTAGAGGGATGTCTATCTAAGTGGGAGTTCATTGAATAATTTGATTAGATGAACTTAATTATCATGAACATAGTCAAAAGGTCTTTGCAAATTATGTCGTAGCTCACGCTTTGGTTCTACTGTTTTAGATATGTTCCTAGAGAAAATTTAGTTGAGAGTTGACAGTAGCAATTATGCGGACTAGGTCCGTGAACTGAGGATTGTCCTCATTGCTGCACAAAAGGGTTATGTCCTTAATGCACCGCTCAGTGTGTTGAACCTCAAGCATCGTCTGTAGATGTTGGGAAACATCTGACATACATGTTTTGATGACTACGTGATAGTTCAGTACGTAATACTAACGGTTTAGAATTGTGGCACCAAAGACGTTTTTGAAACGTCGTAGAACATATGAGATGTTCCAAAGACTGAAATTGGAATTTCATACTAGTGCCCACGTCAAGAGGTATGAGACCTCTGACAAGTTTCTTAAGCCTGCAAACTAAGGGAGAAAAACTCAATCGTTGAGCATGTGCTCAGATTGTCTTTGTACTGCAATCGCTTGAATCGAGTGGGAGTTAATCTTCCAGATGAGAGAGTTATGGTTCTCCATAGTCACTGCCACCAAGCTATTGGAGCTTCGTGATGAACTGTAACATATCAGGGATAGACATGATGATCCTTGAGCAACTCGCGATGTTTGACACCGCGAAAGTAGAAATCAAGTAGGAGCATCAATTGTTGATGGTTAAACCACTAGTTTCAAGAAGGGCAAGGGAAAGAAGGGATACTTCATGAGACGGAAAATCAGTTGCTGCTCTAGTGAAGAAACCCAAGGTTGATCCAAACCCGAGACTAAGTGCTTCTATAATGAGGGGAACGATCACTGAAGCAAAACTACCCTAGATACTTAGTAGATGAGAAGGCTGGCAAGGTCGACAGAAGTATTTTGGATATACGTCATATTATTGTGTACTTTACTAGTACTCCTAGTAGCACCAGGGTATTAAATACCGGTTCAGTTGCTAAGCGTTAGTAACTTGAAATAAAAGGCTGCGGAGACTGGCTAAAGATGAGATGACGATATGTGTTGGAAGTGTTTCCAAGGTTGATGTGATCAAACATCGCACGCTCCCTCTACCATCGGGATTGGTGTTAAATCGAAATAATTGTTATTTGGTGTTTGCGTGGAGCATAGACATGATTGGATTATGTTTATCGCCACACGGTTATTCATTTAAGGAGAATAATGGTTACTCTGTTTATTTGAATAATACCTTCAATGGTCTTGCACCTAAAATGAATGGTTTATTGAATCTCGATCGTAGTGATACACATGTTCATGCCAAAAGATATAAGATAGTAATGATAGTAGCACGTACTTGTGGCACTGCCATTTGAGTCATGTTGGTGTAAAACGCATGAAGAAGCTCAACGTTGATGGATCTTTGGACTCACCCGTTCTTGAAAAGATTGAGACATGCGAACCATGTCTATTGGTAGATATGCATGAAGAAACTCCATACAGATGGATTGTTTGGACTCACTTGATTTTGAATCACTTGAGACATGCAAATCATACCACATGGGCAAGATGACTGAAAGACCTCGTTTTCAGTAAGATGGAACAAGAAAGCAACTTGTTGGAAGTAATACATTTTGATGTGTGCAGTCCAATGAGTGCTGAGGCACGCAGTGGATATTGTTATGTTCTTACTTCACAGATGATTTGAGTAGATGCTGAGTATATTTACTTGATGAAACACAAGTCTGAATTATTGAAAGGTTCAAGTAATTTTAGAGTGAAGTTGGAGATCGTCGTGACAAGATGATAAAATGTCTATGATATGATCATAGAGATGAATATCTGAGTTACGAGTTTGGCACACAATTAAGACATTGTGGAAATTGTTTCACAACTAATACCACCTGGAACACCATAGTGTGATGGTGTGTCCGAACATCATAACTGCACCCTATTGGATATGGTGCATACCATGATGTCTCTTATCGAGTTACCATTATCGTTTATGGGTTAGGCATTAGAGACAACCGCATTCACTTTAAATAGGGCACCACACAATTCCGTTGAGACGACACCATATGAACTATGGTTTAGAAAAACCTGAGTTGTCGTTTCTTAGAAGTTTGGGGCTGCGACGCTTATGTGAAAAAGTTTCAGGCTGATAAGCTCGAACCCAAAGCGGATAAATGCATCTTCATAGAATACCCAAAACAGTTGGGTATACCTCCTATTTCAGATCCGGAAGCAAACATGATTGTTTCTAGAAATGGGTCCTTTCTCGAGGAAAAGTTTCTCTCGAAAGAATTGAGTGGGAGGATGGTGGAGACTTGATGAGGTTATTGAACCGTCATTTCAACTAGTGTGTAGCAGGGCACATGAAGTTGTTCCTGTGGCACCTACAACAATTGAAGTGGAAGCTTATGATAGTGATCATGAAACTTCGGATCAAGTCACTACCAAACCTCATAGGTCGACAAGGATGTGTACTACTTCAGAGTGGTACGTAATCCTGTCTTGGAAGTCATGTTGCTAGACAACAATGAACCTACGAGCTATGGAGAAGCGATGGTGGGCCTGGATTCTGACGAATGGCTCGAGGCCATAAAATCCGAGAGAGGATCCATGTATAAAACAAAGTATAGACTTTGAAGGAACTACTTGATGGTCGTAAGGCTATTGGGTGCAGATGGATTTTTAAAAGGAAGACGGACAATGATGGTAACTGTCACCATTAAGAAAGCTCGACTTGTCGTTAAGATGTTTCTCGACAAGTTCAAGGAGTTGACTACGATGAGACTTTCTCACTCATAGCGATGCTAAGAGTCTGTTGGAATTATGTTACCAGTTACTATATTATTTATGAAATCTTGCAGATAGGATGTCAAAACATTGTTTCCTCAACGATTTTCTTGAGGAAAGGTTGTATGTGATACAACCAGAAGGTTTTGTCAATCTTGAAAGATGCTAACAAGTATGCAAATCTCCAGCAATCCTTGTAAGGACTGGAGTGAGCATCTCGGAGTTGGAATGTACACTTTGATGAGATGATCAAAGATTTTGGGTTTATACAAAGTTTATGAGAAACTTGTATTTCCAAAGAAGTGAGTGGGAGCACTATAGATTTTTTGATGAGTATATGTTGTTAACATATTGTTAATCAGAAATGATGTAGAATTTCTGGAAAGCATGCAGGGTTATTTGAAAAGTGTTTTTCAATGGAAAATCTGGATTAAGCTACTTGAACATTGAGCATCAAGATCTATAAGGATAGATCAAAAACGCTTAATATTACTTTCAAATGAATACATACCGTGACAAGATTTTGAAGGAGTTCAAAATAGATCAGCAAAGAAGGAGTTCTTGGCTGTGTTACAAGGTGTGAGTATTGAGTAAGACTCAAGACCTGACCACGGTAGAAGAGAGAGAAAGGACGAAGGTCATCCCCTATGCTTTAGACGTAGGCTCTATAGTATGCTATGCTGTGTACCACACCTAAAGTGTGCCTTGCCATGAGTCAGTCAAGGGGTACAAGAGTGATCCAGGAATGGATCACACGACAACGGTCGAACTTATCCTTAGTAACTAGTGGACTAAGGAATTTTCTCGATTATGGAGGTGGTAAAAGAGTTCGTCGTAAAGGGTTACGTCGATGCAAACTTTGACACTAATCTAGATGACTCTGAGTAGTAAAACAAATTCATATAGTAGAACAGTTATTTGGAATAGCTCCAAGTAGCGCGTGGTAGCTGCATCTACAAGATGACATAGAGATTTGTAAAGCACACATGGATCTGAAAGGTTCAGACTCATTGACTAATAAACCTCTCTCACAAGAAAGATATGAACAAACCCCATGGGTGTTGGATTCATTACAATCACATAGTGATGTGAACTAGATTATTGACTCTAGTGCAAGTGGGAGACTATTGGAAATATGCCCTAGAGGCAATAATAAAATGGTTATTATTTTATTTCCTTGTTCATGATAATTGTCTATTGTTCATGCTATAATTGTATTATCCGGAAACCGTAATACATGTGTGAATACATAGACCACAACATGTCCCTAGTAAGCCTCTAGTTGACTAGCTCGTTGATCAATAGATGGTCATGGTTTCCTGACCATGGACATTGGATGTCATTGATAACGGGATCACATCATTAGGAGAATGATGTGATGGACAAGACCCAATCCTAAGCCTAGCACAAGATCGTGTAGTTCGTATGCTAAAGCTTTTCTAATGTCAAGTATCATTTCCTTAGACCATGAGATTGTGCAGCTCCCGGATACCGTAGGAATGCTTTGGGTGTACCAAACGTCACAACGTAACTGGGTGGCTATAAAGGTGCACTGCGGGTATCTCCGAAAGTGTCTGTTGGGTTGGCACGAATCGAGACTAGGATTTGTCACTCCGTGTAAACGGAGAGGTATCTCTGGGCCCACTCGGTAGGACATCATCATAATGTGCACAATGTGACCAAGGAGTTGATCACGGGATGATGTGTTACGGAACGAGTAAAGAGACTTGCCTATAACGAGATTGAACAAGGTATCGGGATACCGACGATCGAATCTCGGGCAAGTACTATACCGGTAGACAAAGGGAATTGTATATGGGATTGACTGAATCCTTGACATTGTGGTTCATCTGATGAGATCATCGTGGAACATATGGGAGCCAACATGGGTATCTAGATCCCGCTGTTGGTTATTGACCAGAGAGATGTCTCGGTCATGTCTGCATTATTCCCGAGCCCGTAGGGTCTACACACTTAAGGTTCGATGACGCTAGGGTTATAGGGAAAGTATGTATGCGGTTACCGAATGTTGTTCGGAGTCCCGGATGAGATCCCGGACGTCATGAGGAGTTCCGGAATGGTCTGGAGGTAAATATTGATATATGGGAAGTCCCGTTTTGGTCACCGAAAAAGTTTCGGGTGCTATCGATAATGTACCGGGACCACCGGGAGGGTCCCGGGGTTCCACCAGGTGGGGCCACCCGCCCCAGAAGGCTGTGTGGGCCATGTGTGGGAGGGGACCAGCCCCAGGTGGGCTGGTGCGCCCCCCACCAAGGCCCAAGGCGCATGGAGAGTGGGAAGGGGGCAAACCCTAGGTCCAAATGGGCCTTAAGGCCCACCCTAGGGCGCCCCCCTCTCCTCTCCCCTTTGGCCGCCACCCTAGATGGCATCTAGGGCTGCCGCCCCCTAGGGAGGGAACCCTAGAAGGGGGCACAGCCCCTCCCCTCCCCTATATATACTTGAGGTATTGGGGGCTGCCCAACACATGACTTGATCTCTCTCTAGGCGCAGCCCTACCTCTCTCCCTCCTCGTCTCTCATAGTGCTTGGCGAAGCCCTGCGGGAGTCTCGCGCTCCTCCACCATCACCATGCCGTCCTGCTGCTACTGGACGGAGTCTTTCCCAACCTCTCCTTCTCCCCTTGCTGGGCGTAGGAGACGTCACCGGGCTGCACGTGTGTTGAACGCGGAGGCGCCGTTGTTCGGCGCTTAGATCGGAATCGACCGCAATCTGAATCGCTGCATGTACGACTCCACCAACCGCGTTATTGCAACGCTTCCTCTTAGCGATCTACAAGGGTATGTAGATGCACTCCCCTTCCCCTCATTGCTAGATTACTCCATAGATTGATCTTGGTGATGCATAGAAAATTTTAAATTTCTGCTACGATCCCCAACATAGAGTTCGCGGGACGTCACCGAGCTGAACGTGTGCAGATCGTGGAGGTGTCGTACCTTCAGTGCTAGGATCGGTTGGATCGTGAAGACATACGACTACATCAACCGCATTGTCATAACGCTTCCGCTTACGGTCTACGAGGGTAGGTAGACAACCCTATCCCCTCTCATTGCTATGCATCACCTAGATGGATCTTGCGTGTGCGTAGGATTTTTTTTTAAATTACTGTGTTCCCCAATAGTGGCATCCGAGCCAGGTCTATGCGTAGATGTTATATGCATGTGTAGAACACAAAGGAGTTGCAGGCGTGGGTATATACATATTGCTTGCCGTCGCTAGTAGATTCTTAATTCAGCGGTATTGTTGGATGAAGCGGCTCAGACCGACATTACGCGTACGCTTACGCGAGACTGGTTCTATCGACATGCTTCACACACAGGTGGCCAGTGGGTGTCAGTTTCTCCAACTTTAGTTGAATTGGATTCAATGAACATGGTTCTTTCTGAAGATCAAAAAGCAATCACTATACCGCGTTGTGGTTCTTGATGCGTAGGTAAGAATGGTTCTTGCTCAGCCCATAACAGCCATGTAAAATTTGCAACAACAAAGTAGAGGATGTCTAACTTGTTTTTGTAGGGCATGTTGTGATGTGATATGGTCAAGACATGATACTAAATTTTGTTGTATGAGATGATCATGTTTTATAACGGAGTTATCGGCAACTGGCAGGAGCCATATGGTTGTCACTTTATTGTATGAAATGCAATCACCATGTAATTGCTTTACTTGATCACTAAGCGGTAGCGATAGTCGTAGAAGAAATAGTTGGCGAGACGACAATGACGCTTCGATGGAGATCAAGGTGTCAAGCCGGTGACGATGGTGATCAGGACGATGCTCTAGAGATGGAGATCAAAGGCACAAGATGATGATGGCCATATCATATCACTTATATTGATTGCATGTGATGTTTATCCTTTATGCATCTTATTTTGCTTAGTTCGGCGATAGCATTATAAGATGATCTCTCACTAAATTTCAAGGTACAAGTATTCTCCCTGAGTATGCACCGTTGCTACAGTTCGTCGTGCTGAGACACCACACGATGATCGGGTGTGATAAGCTCTACGTTCACATACAACGGGTGCAAGCCAGTTTTGCACACGTGGAATACTCGGGTTAAACTTGACGATCCTAGCATATGCAGATATGGCCTCGGAATACTGAGACCGAAAGGTCGAGCGTGAATCATATAGTAGATATGATCAACATAGTGATGTTCACCACTGAAAACTACTCCATTGTTGGCGAACGCAGTAATTTCAAAAAATTCGTACGCACACACAGGATCTATCATGGTGATGCATAGCAATGAGAGGCGAAGAGTTTTGTCCACGTACCCTCGTAGACCGTAAGCGGAAGTGTTATGACAACGCGGTTGATGTTGTCGTACGTCTTCACGATCCGACTGATCCTAGTACCGAAAGTGCGACACCTCTGCAATTTGCACCGTTCGGCTCGGTGACGTTCCATGATACGTCTCCAACGTATCTATAATTTTTGATTGTTCCATGCTATTATATTATCAACCTTGGATGTTCTATATGCCTTTATATGCTATTTTGTATGATTTTTGGGACTAACCTATTAACCCAGAGCCTAGTGCCAGTTTATGTTTTTCCCTTGTTTCAGTGTTTCGCAGAAAAGGAATATCAAACGGAGTCCAAACGGAATGAAACCTTCGGAAAAGTTATTTTTGGAAAGAAAGCAATACAGGAGACTTGGAGTGCACGTCAGGGGATCAACGAGGAAGCCACGAGGCAGGGGGTGCGCCCACCCCCCTAGGCGCGCCCTCCACCCTCGTGGCTCCCCTGATGTATTTTTTCCGCACATATATATATATATATATATATATATCCATATACCGTAAAACTATCGGGGAGCACAATAGATCGGGAGTTCCGCCGCCAGAAGCCTCCGTAGCCACCGAAAACCAATCTATACCCGTTTCGGCACCCTGCCGGAGGGGGCAATCCCTCTCCGGTGGCCATCTTCATCATCCCGGTGCTCTCCATGACGAGGAGGGAGTAGTTCTCCCTCGGGGCTGAGGTTATGTACCAGTAGCTATATGTTTGATCTCTCTCTCTCTCTCTCTCTCTCTCGTGTTCTTGAGGTGATACAATCTTGATGTATCGCGAGCTTTGCTATTATATTTGGATCCTATGATGTTTCTTCCCCCCCTCTACTCTCTTGTAATGGATTGAGTTTCCCCTTTGAAGTTATCTTATCAGATTGAGTCTTTAAAGATTTGAGAACACTTGATGTATGTCTTGCCGTGCGTATCTGTGGTGACAATAGGATATCACGTGATTCACTTGATGTATGTTTTGGTGATCAACTTGCGGGTTCCGCCCATGAACCTATGCATAGGGGTTGGCACACGTTTTCGTCGTGATTCTCCGGTAGAAACTTTGGGGCACTCTTTGAGGTTCTATGTGTTGGTTGAATAGATGAATCTGAGATTGTGTGATGCATATCATATAATCATACCCACGGATACTTGAGGTGACATTGGAGTATCTAGGTGACATTAGGGTTTTGGTTGATTTGTGTCTTAAGGTGTTATTCTAGTACGAACTCTAGGGCTGTTTGTGACACTTATAGGAATACCCCAACGGATTGATTGGAAAGAATAACTTTGAGGTGGTTTCGTACCCTACCATAATCTCTTCATTTGTTCTCCGCTATTAGTGACTTTGGAGGTACTCTTTGTTGCATGTTGAGGGATAGTTATGTGATCCAATTATGTTATTATTGTTGAGGGAACTTGCAGTAGCGAAAGTATGAACCCTAGGCCTTGTTTCCTAGCATTGCAATACCGTTTATGCTCACTTTTACCATTAGTTACCTTGCTGTTTTTATAATTTCAGATTACAAATACCTTTATCTACCATCCATATACCACTTGTATCACCATCTCTTCACCGAACTAGTGCACCTATACAATTTACCATTGTATTGGGTGTGTTGGGGACACAAGAGACTCTTTGTTATTTGGTTGCAGGGTTGCTTGAGAGAGACCATCTTCATCCTACGCCTCCTACGGATTGATAAACCTTAGGTCATCCACTTGAGGGAAATTTGCTACTGTCCTACAAACCTCTGCACTTGGAGGCCCAACAATGTCTACAAGAAGAAGGTTGTGTAGTAGACATCAAGCTCTTTTCTGGCGTCGTTGCCGGGGAGGTGAGTGCTTGAAGGTATATCTTTAGATCTTGCAATCGATTCATTTAGTTTCTTGTTTTATCACTAGTTTAGTTTATAAAAGAAAATTACAAAAAAAATGGAATTAAGTTTGCCTCATACGCTTCATCTTTTTAATATCTTTTGTAAGTATGATGGAAAGGATAATTGTGCCAAAGTGTTTGAAGAAGAATGCATTAAAAATGTTTGTCACTAAATCTTTGAATGATGAGCATGATTGCAATGTTGTTAGTGTGAACTCCTTGAAATCCATGATGCTAATGATATGCAAAGCCACAAGCTTCGGGAAGCTATGTTTGATGAAGATGAATTTTTTGTCCCCCAAGTTTTGATGAGCAAATTTATTATGATGAAAGCATGCCTCCTATTTATGATGATTATATTGATGAAAGTAGATTTGGAGAGGTCATGACTTTATTTTGTGATGAATCCACTATCCCGGAAGAGGTTCCAATTGATTATGAGAACAAAGTTGCTATCTATGATGATTATTGTGATGACTTGTATGCTATCAAGAATAATGATATCCATGAAACTTTTCATCATGATTTTAGTTTTCAATTGGATTATGCCTCACATGATAATTATTTTGTTGAGTTTGCTCCCACTATTATTCACGAGAAGAAATTTGCTTATGTGGAGAGTAATAAAAATTCTATGCTTGTAGATCATGAAAAGAATGCTTTAGGTGCTGGTTATATTGTTGAATTCATTCATGATGCTACTGAAAATTATTATGAGGGAGGAATATATGCTTGTAGGAATTGCAATAATATCAAGTTTCCTCTCTATGTGCTTAAAATTTTGAAGTTATGCTTGTTTTACCTTCCTATGCAAGTTGATTCTTGTTCCCACAAGTTGTTTGCTCACAAAATCCCTATGCATAGGAAGTGGGTTAGACTTAAATGTACTAGTCATATTCTCCATGATGCTCTCTTTATGTTTCAATTCTAATCTTTTATGTGAGCATCATTGAAATCATCATGCCTAGCTAGGGGCGTTAAACGATAGCGCTTGTTGGGAGGCAACCCAACTTTATTTTTATTCCTTGATTTTTGTTCCTGTTTAGTAATAAATAATTTATCTATCATCTGTTTAGATGTTGTTTTATGTTTTAATTAGTGTTTGTGCCAAGTAGAACCTTTGGGAAGACTTGGGTGAAGTCTTTATGTTCATGCTGTAAAAAATAGAAACTTTAGCGCTCACGAGACTTAATGCCATTTTTATTGGAGAGTGATATTTAGTTAATTATTTTTGCATATTATTAATAGATAAATTACTCAGGTCCACCAATTTATTTGAGAATTTTATGAGTTACAGAAGTGGTCGAAACCTACAGATTACTACAGACTGTTCTGTTTTTGACAGATTCTGTTTTCATTGTGTTGTTTGCTTATTTTGATGAATCTATGAGTAGTATCAGAGGGTATGAACCATAGAGAAGTTGGAATACAGTAGATATTACACCAATATGAATTTAGAATGAGTTCATTACAGTACCTTATGATGGTGATTTTCTTTCTTATACTAACGGAGCTTACAAGTTTTCTGTTAAGTTTTGTGTTGTGAAGTTTTCAAGTTTTGGGTTAAGTTTTGATGGACTATGGGATAAGGAGTGGCAAGATCCTAATCATGGGGATGCCCAAGGAACCCCAAGGTAATATTCAAGGAAAACCAAAATCCTAAGCTTGGGGATGCCCCGGAAGGCATCCCCTCTTTCGTCTTCATTCATCGGTAACTTTACTTGGAGCTATATTTTTATTTACCACATGATATGTGTTTTGCTTGGAGTGTCATTTTATTTTATTTAGTTTTGCTTGATGTTTGAATAAAATACCAAGATCTGAAATTATTAAATGTTAGAGAGTCTTCACATAGTTGCATAATTATTCAACCACTCATTGATCTTCACTTATATCTTTCGGAGTAGTTTGTCATTTGCTCTAGTGCTTCACTTATATCCTTTTAGAGCACGGTGGTGGTTTTATTTTGTAGAAATAGATGAACTCTCATGCATCACTGATATTATTTTGAGAGTCCTAAACAACATGGTAATTTGCTTTGGTTATGAATTTAGTCCTAATATGATGGGCAACCAAGAGGGATATAATAAAAACTATCATATAAAGTGCATTGAATACTATGAGAAGTTTGATACTTGATAATTGTTTTGAGATATGGAGATGGTGATATTAGAGTCATGCTAGTTGAGTATTTTTGAATTTGAGAAATACTCGTGTTAAAGTTTGTGACTCCCGTAGCATGCACGTATGGTGAACCGTTATGTGATGAAGTCGGAGCATGATTTATTTATTGATTGTCTTCCTTATGAGTGGCAGTCGGGGACGAGCGATGGTCTTTTCCTACCAATCTATTCCCATAGGAGCATGCGTGTAGTACTTTGTTTCGATAACCAATAGATTTTTGCAATAAGTATGTGAGTTCTTTATGACTAATGTTGAGTCCATGGATTATACGCACTCTCACCCTTCCACCATTGCTAGCCTCTCTAGTACCGCGCAACTTTCTCCGGTACCATAAAACCACCATATACCTTCCTCAAAACAGCCACCATACCTACCTATTATGGCATTTCCATAGCCATTCCGAGATATATTGTCATGCAACTTTCCACCGTTCCGTTATTATGACACGCTTCATCGTTGTCATATTGCTTTGCATGATCGTGTAGTTGACATTGTATTTTTGGCAAAGCCACCGTTCATAATTCTTTCATACATGTCACTCATGAGTCATTGCACATCCCAGTACACCGCCGGAGGCATTCATCTA
The DNA here is from genome assembly GCF_002162155.2 of Triticum dicoccoides. NCBI lineage: Eukaryota > Viridiplantae > Streptophyta > Magnoliopsida > Poales > Poaceae > Triticum > Triticum dicoccoides. Next base: position 511,797,601 of record NC_041386.1, on the reverse strand, counting down.
GTCATATTTTGTTCTAAGTATCGAGTTGTAATTCTTGAGTTGTAAGTAAATAAAAGTGTGATGATCATCATTATTAGAGCATTGTCCCAGTGAGGAAAGGATGATGGAGACTATGATTCCCCCACAAGTCGAGATGAGACTTCAGACGAAAATAAATAAATAAAAGAGGCCAAAGAAGCCCCCCAAAAAAGAGGCCATAAAAAAGAGAGAAAAGGCCCAAATAAAAAAAATAAAAAGAGATAAAAAGAGAGAAGGGGCAATGCTACTATCCTTTCACCACACTTGTGCTTCAAAGTAGCACCATGATCTTCATAATAGAGAGTCTCCTATGTTGTCACTTTCATATACTAGTGGGAATATTTCATTATAGAACTTGGCTTGTATATTCCAATGATGGGCTTCCTCAAAATTCCCTAGGTCTTCGTGAGCAAGCGAGTTGGATGCACACCCACTTAGTTTCTTTTGTTGAGCTTTCATACACTTATAGCTCTAGTGCATCCGTTGCATGGCAATCCCTACTCACTCACATTGATATCTATTGATGGGCATCTCCACAGCCCGTTGATACGCCTAGTTGATGTGAGACTATCTTCTCCTTTTTGTCTTCTCCACAACCACCATTCTATTCCACCTATAGTGCTATGTCCATGGCTCACGCTCATGAATTGCGTGAAGATTGAAAAAGTTTGAGAACATTAAAAGTATGAAACAATTACTTGGATTGTCATCGGGGTTGTGCATGATTTAAATATTTTGTGTGGTGAAGATAGAGCATGGCCAGACTATATGATTTTGTAGGGATAGCTTTCTTTGGCCATGTTATTTTGAGAAGACATAATTGCTTTGTTAGTATGCTTGAAGTATTATTATTTTTATGTCAATATTAAACTTTTGTCTCGAATCTTATGGATCTGAACATTCATGCCACAATAAAGAGAAATACTTAGAGAAAGATGTTAGGTAGCATTCCACATCAAAAATTCTATTTTTATCATTTACCACTCGAGGACGAGCAGGAATTAAGCTTGGGGATGCTGATACGTCTCCAACGTATCTATAATTTTTGATTGTTCCATGCTATTATATTATCAACCTTGGATGTTTTATATGCCTTTATATGCTATTTTATATGATTTTTGGGACTAACCTATTAACCCAGAGCCTAGTGCCAGTTTCTGTTTTTCCCTTGTTTCAGTGTTTCGCAGAAAAGGAATATCAAACGGAATGAAACCTTCGGAAAAGTTATTTTTGGAAAGAAAGCAATACAAGAGACTTGGAGTGCACGTCAGGGGATCAACGATGAAGCCACGAGGCAGGGGGCGCGCCCACCCCCCTGGGCACGCCCTCCACCCTCGTGGGCCCCTCGTGGCTCTCCTGATGTATTTCTTCCGCATATATATATCCATATACCCTAAAACTATTGGGGAGCACAATAGATCGGGAGTTCCGCCGCCAGAAGCCTCTGTAGCCACCGAAAACCAATCTAGACCCGTTCCGGCACCCTGCCGGAGGGGGCAATCCTTCTCCGGTGGCCATCTTCATCATCCCGGTGCTCTCCATGACGAGGAGGGAGTAGTTCTCCCTCGGGGCTGAGGTTATGTACCAGTAGCTATGTGTTTGATCTCTCTCTCTCTCTCTCTCTCTCGTGTTCTTGAGGTGATACAATCTTGATGTATCGCGAGCTTTGCTATTATATTTGGATCCTATGATGTTTCTTCCCCCCCTCTACTCTCTTGTAATGGATTGAGTTTCCCCTTTGAAGTTATCTTATCGGATTGATTCTTTAAAGATTTGAGAACACTTGATGTATGTCTTGCCGTGCATATCTGTGGTGACAATGGGATATCACGTGATTCACTTGATGTATGTTTTGGTGATCAACTTGCGGGTTCCGCCCATGAACCTATGCATAGGGGTTGGCACATGTTTTCGTCGTGATTCTCCGGTAGAAACTTTGGGGCACTCTTTGAGGTTCTATGTGTTGGTTGAATAGATGAATCTGAGATTGTGTGATGCATATCTTATAATCATACCCACGGATACTTGAGGTGACATTGGATTATCTAGGTGACATTAGGATTTTGGTTGATTTATGTCTTAAGGTGTTATTCTAGTACGAACTCTAGGGCTATTTGTGACAGTTATAGGAATAGCCCAACGGATTGATTGGAAAGAATAACTTTGAGGTGGTTTCGTACCCTACCATAATCTCTTCATTTGTTCTCCGTTATTAGTGACTTTGGAGTGACTCTTTGTTGCATGTTGAGGGATAGTTATGTGATCCAATTATGTTATTATTGTTGAGGGAACTTGCAGTAGCGAAAGTATGAACCCTCGGCCTTATTTCCTAGCATTGCAATACCGTTTACGCTCACTTTTACCATTAGTTATCTTGCTGTTTTTATAATTTCAGATTACAAATACCTTTATCTACCATCCATATACCACTTGTATCACCATCTCTTCGCCGAACTAGTGCACCTATACAATTTACCATTGTATTGGGTGTGTTGGGGACACAAGAGACTCTTTGTTATTTGGTTGCAGGGTTGCTTGAGAGACACCATCTTCATCCTACGCCTCCTACGAATTGATAAACCTTAGGTCATCCACTTGAGGGAAATTTGCTACTGTCCTACAAACCTCTGCACTTGGAGGCCCAACAACGTCTACAAGAATAAGGTTGTGTAGTAGACATCATCCCACGAACTCTCCATCCAGCTGAGTGTCGAGGGAGAGCTTCGTCAGCATGACGGCGTGATGACGGTGATGATGAAGTTACCGGCGCAGGGCTTCGCCTAAGCACTACGACGATATGACCGAGGTGGATTATGCTGGAGGGGGGCACTGCACACGGCTAAGACACATGTCTGTTGTGTGTTCTAGGGTGCCCCTGCCCCCGTATATAAAGGAGGAAGGGGGAGGCCGGCCGTCCCTAGGGAGCGCCAAGGAGGGGAGGAATCCTCCTCCTAGTAGGAGTAGGATTCCTCCTTTCCTAGTCCTACTAGAAGGGGGAAGGAAGGAGTGGGATAGGGGAAGGAAAGGGGGGCGCCACCCCTCCTAGTCCAATTCGGAATCAAGGGGGAGGGGGCACAC
>NC_041386.1:511680403-511794026 GCF_002162155.2 Triticum dicoccoides | reverse complement strand
CGTGTCTGAATATAGCCGTCCAATATATCAATCTTTATTTATCAACCATTTCGAGACTCCTCATCATGTCTGTGATCCTATCCAGGACTCCGAACTATCTTAGGTACATCAAAACACATAAACTCATAATACTGATCGTCACCGAACGTTAAGCGCGCGGACCCTACGGGTTCGAGAACTATGAGACATGACCGAGACACATCTCCGGTCAATAACCAATAGCGGAACCTGGATGTTCATATTGGCTCCTACATATTCTACGAAGATCTTTATCGGTCAAACTGCATAACAATATACGTTGTTCCTTTTGTCATCGGTATGTTACTTGCCCGAGATTCGATCATCGGTATCTCAATACCGAGTTCAATCTCGTTACCGGCAAGTCTCTTTACTCGTTCCGTGATGCTACATCCCGTAACTAACTCATTAGTCACATTGCTTGCAAGGCTTATAGTGATGTGCATTACCGAGAGAGCCCCGAGATACCTCTCCGATACACGGAGTGACAAATCCTAATCTCGATCTATGCAAACTCAACAAACCCCATCGGAGACACCTGTAGAGCATCTTTATAGTCACCCAGTTACGTTGTGACATTTGATAGCACACTAAATGTTCCTCCGGTATTCGGGAGTTGCATAATCTCATAGTCATAGAAACATGTATAAGTTATGGAGAAAGCAATAGCAATAAACTAAACGATCATAGTGCTAAGCTAATTGATGGGTGAAGTCAATCACATCATTCTCTAATGATGTGATCCCGTTTATCAAATGGCAACTCTTTGTCCATGGCTAGGAAACTTAACCATCTTTGATTAACAAGCTAGTCAAGTAGATGCATACTAGGGACACTCTGTTTGTCTATGTATTCACACATGTACTAAGTTTCCGGTTAATAAAATTCTAGCATGAATAATAAACATTTATCATGATATAAGGAAATATAAATAACAACTTTATTATTGCCTCTAGGGCATATTTCCTTCAGTCTCCCACTTGCACTAGAGTCAATAATCTAGATTACATTGTAATGATTCTAACACCCATGGAGTCTTGGTGCTGATCATGTCTTGCTCGTGAGAGAGGCTTAGTCAACGGGTCTACAACATTCAGATCCATATGTATCTTGCAAATCTTTGTGTCTCCCACCTTGACTTGACCGTGGATGGAATTGAAGCATCTCTTGATGTGCTTGGTTCTCTTGTGAAATCTGGATTCCTTTGCCAAGGCAATTGCACCAATATTGTCACAAAAGATTTTCATTGGACCCGATGCACTAGGTATGACACCTAGATTGGATATGAACTCCTTCATCCAGACTCCTTCGTTTCCTGCTTCCGAAGCAGCTATGTACTCTGCTTCACACGTAGATCCCGCCACGACGCTCTAGTTGGAACTGCACCAACTGACAGCTCCACCATTCAATAAAAATACGTATCCGGTTTTTGACTTAGAGTCATCCGAATCAGTGTCAAAGCTTGCATCAACGTAACCGTTTACGACGAGCTCTTTGTAACCTCCATAAACAAGAAACATATCCCTAATCCTTTTCAGGTATTTCAGGATGTTCTTGACCGCTGTCCAGTGATCCACTCCTGGATTACTTTGGTACCTCCATGCTAAACTAATAGCAAGGCACACATCAGGTCTGGTATGTAGCATTGCATACATGATAGAACCTATGGCTGAAGCATAGGGAATGACTTTAATTTTCTCTCTATCTTCTGCAGTGGCCGGGCATTGAGTCTGACTCAACTTCACACCTTGTAACACATGCAAGAAACCTTTCTTTGCTTGATCCATTTTGAACTTCTTCAAAACTTTATCAAGGTATGTGCTTTGTGAAAGTTCAATTAAGCATCTTGATCTATCTCTATAGATCTTGATGCCCAATATATAAGCAGCTTCACCGAGGGCTTTCATTGAAAAATTCTTATTCACGTATCCTTTTATGATATTCAGAAATTCAGTATCATTTCCGATCAACAATATGTCATCCACATATAATATCAGAAATGCTACAGAGCTCCCACTCACTTTCTTGTAAATACAAGCTTCTCCAAAAGTCTGTATAAAACCATATGCTTTGATCACACTATCAAAGCGTATATTCCAACCCCGAGAGGCTTGCACCAGTCCATAAATGGATCGCTGGAGCTTGCATACTCTGTTAGCACCTTTTGGATTGACAAAACCTTCTGGTTGCATCATATACAACTCTTCTTTAAGATATCCATTAAGGAATTCAATTTTGACATCCATTTGTCAAATTTCATAATCATAAAATGCGGCAATTGCTAACATGATTAGGATGGACTTAAGCATCGCTACGGGTGAGAAGGTCTCATCGTAGTCAACTCCTTGAACTTATCGAAAACCTTTTGCAACAAGTCGAGCTTTGTAGACAGTAACATTACCGCCAGTGCCAGTCTTCTTCTTGAAGATCCATTTATTCTCTATGGCCTGCCGATCATCGGGCAAGTCAACCAAAGTCCACACTTTGTTCTCATACATGAACCCCATCTTAGATTTCATGCCCTCAAGCCATTTTGCGGAATCTGGGCTCATCATCGCTTCCTCATAGTTCGTAGGTTCATCATGGTCAAGTAACATGACCTCCAGAACAGGATTACCGTACCACTCTGATGCGGATCTTACTCTAGTTGACCTACGAGGTTCGGTAGTAACTTGATCAGAAGTTTCATGATCATCATCATTAGCTTCCTTATTTACTGGTGTAGGAATCACTAGAATTGATTTCTGTGATGAACTATTTTCCAATAAGGGAGTAGGTACAATTACCTCGTCAAGTTCTACTTTCCTCCCACTCACTTCTTTCGAGAGAAACTCCTTCTCTAGAAAGGATCCATTCTTAGCAACGAATATCTTGCCTTCGGATCTGTGATAGAAGGTGTACCCAACAGTTTCCTTTGGGTATCCTATGAAGACACATTTCTCCGATTTGGGTTCGAGCTTATCAGGCCGAAGCTTTTTCACACAAGCATCGCAGCCCCAAACTTTAAGAAATGACAACTTGGGTTTCTTGCCAAACCAAAATTCATAAGGTGTCGTCTCAACGGATTTTGATGGTTCCCTATTTAACGTGAATGCAACCGTCTCTAAAGCATAACCCCAAAACAATAGCGGTAAATCTGTGAGAGACATCATAGATCGTACCATATCTAATAAAGTGCGATTACGATGTTCGGACACACCATTACGTTGTGGTGTTCCAGGTGGCGTGAGTTGCGAAACTATTCCGCATTGTTTCAAATGAAGACCAAACTCGTAACTCAAATATTCTCCTCCACGATCAGATCGGAGAAACTTAATTTTCTTGTTACGATGATTTTCGTCTTCACTCTGAAATTCTTTGAACTTTTCAAATGTTTCAAACTTATGTTTCATCAAATAGATATACCCATATCTGTTCAAATCATCTGTGAAGGTAAGAAAATAATGATACCCGCCGCAAGCAACAACACTCGTCGGACTGCATACATCAGTATGTGTTATTTCCAATAAGTCTGTTGCTCACTCCATTGTTACGGAGAACGGAGACTTAGTCATCTTGCCCATGAGGCATGGTTCGCAAGCATCAAGTGATTCATAATCAAGTGATTCCAAAAGTCCGTCGGCATGGAGTTTCTTCATGCGCTTTGCACAAATATGACCAAAACGGCAGTGCCACAAATAAGTTGCACTATCATTATTAAACTTATATCTTTTGGCTTCAATACTATGAACATGTGTATCACTACGATCAAGATTTAGTAAAAATAGACCACTCATCAAGGGTGCATGACCATAAAAGATATTACTCATATAAATAGAACAACCATTATTCTATGATTTAAATGAATAACCGTCTCGCATCAAACAAGATCCAGATATAATGTTCATGCTCAACGTGTTGGGGATCGTAGCAGAAATTTAAAATTTTCTACGCATCACCAAGATCAATCTATGGAGTAATCTAGCAACGAGGGGAAGGAGAGTGCATCTACATACCCTTGTAGATCGCTAAGCGGAAGCGTTGCATGAACGCAGATGAAGGAGTCGTACTCGTAGCGATTCAGATTGCGGTTGATTCCGATCTAAGCGCCGAACCATGGCGCCTCCGCGTTCAACACACATGCAACCCGATGATGTCTCCTACGCCTTGATCCAGCAAGGGGAGAAGGAGAGGTTGGGGAAGACTCTGTCCAGCAGCAGCACGACGGCGTGGTGTTGGTGGAGGAGCGCGGAACTCCAGCAGGGCTTCGCCAAGCACTGCGAGAGACGAGGAGGGAGAGAGGTAGGGCTGCGCCAAGAGGGAGATTATCTCGTGTATGTTGCAGCCCCCAATACCTCAAGTATGTATAGGGGAAGGGGAGGGGCTGCGCCCCCATCTAGGGTTCCGTCCCTAGGGGTGGCGGCAGCCCCAAAACCCATCTAGGGTTGCGGCCAAGGGAGGAGAGAGGGGGGCGCACCTAGGGTGGGCCTTAAGGCCCATCTGGACCTAGGGTTTGCCCCCTCCCACTCTCCCTTGCGCCTTGGGCCTTGGTAGGAGGCACCCCATCCCACCTAGGGGCTGGTCCCTTCCCACTATTGGCCCATGTAGGCCTCCGGGGCCCGTGGCCCCTCCCGGTGGACCCCCGGACCCTTCCGGTGGTCCCGTTACACTATCGGTGATGCCTGGAACACTTCTGGTGGCCAAAACCATACTTCCCATATATCAATCTTTACCTCCGGACCATTTTGGAACTCCTCGTGACGTCCGGGATCTCATCCGAGACTCCGAACAACATTCGGTAACCGCATACATACTTTCCCTATAACCCTAGCGTCATCGAACCTTAAGTGTGTAGACCCTATGGGTTCGGGAGTCATGCAGACATGGCCGAGACAACTCTCCGGTGAATAACCAATAGTGGGATCTGGATACCCATGTTGGCTCCTACATGTTCCACGATGATCTCATTGGATGAACCACGATGTCAAGGATTCAATCAATCCCGTTGAGGGAGTCCTGGATTAGGGGGTGATCGGGTAGCCGGACTATACCTTCAGCCGGACTCCTGGACTATGAAGATACAAGATTGAAGACTTCGTCCCGTGTCCGGATGGGACTTTACTTGGTGTGGAAGGCAAGCTTGGCGATGCGGATATTCAAGATTTCTACCATTGTAACCGACTCTGTGTAACCCTAACCCTATCCGGTGTCTATATAAACCAGAGGGTTGTAGTCCGTAGGCAATCAACTCCATACACAACAATCATACCATAGGCTAGCTTCTAGGGTTTAGTCTCCTTGATCTCGTGGTAGATCTACTCTTGTACTACCCATATCATCAATATTAATCAAGCAGGAGTAGGGTTTTACCTCCATCGAGAGGGCCCGAACCTGGGTAAAAAACATCGTGTCCCTTGTCTCCTGTTACCATCCGGCCTTGACGCACAGTTCGGGACCCCCTACCCGAGATCCGCCGGTTTTGACACCGACATTGGTGCTTTCATTGAGAGTTCCTCTGTGTCGTCGCCTTTAGGCCCGATGGCTCCTTTGATCATCAACAACGATACGGTCCAGGGTGAGACTTCTCTCCCCAGACAGATCTTCGTCTTTGGCGGCTTCGCTCTGGGGGCCAATTCGCTCGGCCACCTGGAGCAGATCGAAAGCTACGCCCCTGGCCATCAGGTCAGGTTTGGAAGCCTAAACTACACGGCTGACATCCACGGGGACTTGATCTTCGACGGATTCGAGCCACAGCCAAGCGCGCCGCACTGTCTCGATGGGCAAGATATTGCTCTGCCGCCGAACAGCGCCTTGGAGGCCGCATACGCATCGGTTTCGACCATTGATTCAGAGCCTACTGCACCGATCGAGGATCAGCGGTTGGACGCTGCCTCAGGGGCTGCGATCTTAGAGGCGATCGAGTCGAACGCTAGCCCCGCACTCTGCACTACCCGTGACTCCGAGGATCCGGACTCCTCCCCGGACTCCGAACCCCCCGCACCCCTACCAATCGAATCTGATTGGGCGCCGATAATGGAGTTCACCGCCGCAGACATCTTTCAGCATTCGCCTTTTGGCGACATCCGGAATTCTCTTAAGTCTCTCTCTTTATCAGGAGAGCCCTGGCCGGACTACGGTCAGCGAGGGTGGAATACGGACGATGAGGAAATTCAAAGCCCACCCACCACCCACTTTGTAGCCACTGTCGACGATCTAACCGACATGCTTGACTTCAGCTCCGAAGACATCGACGGCATGGACGATGATGTAGTAGACGAACAGGAACCAGCACCTGTAGGGCGCTGGAAGGCCACCTCGTCATATGACATATATATGGTGGACACTCCAAAAGATGGAGATGGCGATGGAACAGTGGGGGATGACGCCCCCAAGAAACAGCCAAAGCGCCGGCGCCAGCGGCGCCGCTCTAAATCCCGTCAAAGCAAAAATGGTGATTCTGGCACGGGAGATAATACTACCCTAGATAGCGCCGAAGAACACCCACCTTAGCAAGATTCGGCACAGGAAGATGGAGAAGCCAGCCCTCATGAGGGAGCGGCAGACCGAGAGGTCGAGGATGATAACTATACGCCTCCCTCCAAAGACGAGGCAAGCCTCGATGACGACGAATTCGTCATACTATCAGACCCCGCCGAACAAGAGCATTTTAAACGCAGGCTTTTAGCCACGGCAAGCAGCCTCAAGAAAAAGCAACAACAGCTTAGAGCTGCCCAAGATTTGCTAGCTGACAGATGGACTGAAGTCCTTGCGGCCGAAGAGTATAAACTCGAACGCCCCTCCAAGAGTTACCCGAAGCGCAGGCCGCTACCCCGGTCAGAGGAGGAAGCACCTACATCACCAGCGCATGACATGGTAGACCGGCCACCTCGTGGCCGTGACAGAGAGGCCTCTCAGCCCTCCACCCAAGCCATGCCCCGACGCCGCTCAACTAAGGCACGGGACAATGCGCCCGACCTATGAGACATACTGGAGGATAAGGCAAGACAAACAAGATCGATCTACGGATCGCGCAGGCGCCCTACGGCATGTGACAATGATCCTCACTCCGGATACAAAAATCCGGCCGGGCCGAACACAACAGACATAGCTCTTCCGAGCTGCATCGTGATATAGCCCAGTACAGAGGCGCCGCACACCCGCTATGCTTCACAAATGAAGTAATGGATCATAAAATCCCAGAGGGTTTCAAACCCGTAAACATCGAATCATACGATGGCACAACAGATCCGGCGGTATGGATCGAGGATTATCTCCTTCACATCCACATGGCACGCGGCGATGATCTACACGCCATCAAATACCTCCCGCTCAAACTTAAAGGACCGGCCCGACATTGGCTTAACAGCTTGCCAGCAGACACAATCGGTTCTTGGGAGGACCTGGAAGCCGCATTCCTCGACAACTTCCAGGGCACTTACGTGCGACCGCCGGATGTCGACGACTTAAGCCACATAATTTAGCAGCCAGAAGAATCGGCTAGACAATTCTGGACACGGTTCCTAACAAAGAAAAACCAGATAGTCGACTGTCCGGACACAGAGGCCCTAGCAGCCTTCAAGCATAACATCCGCGACGAGTGGCTTGCCCGGCACCTGGGAAAGGAAAAGTCGAAATCCATGGCAGCCCTCACGACACTCATGACCCGCTTTTGCGCGGGAGAAGACAGCTGGCTAGCTCGCAATAACAACTTATCAAAGAACCCTGGTAATTCGGATACCAAGGACAAAAGTGGCAGGACACATCGGAATAAGCAAAAACGCCGTGTTAACAGCCACAGCAATGAAGACACGGCAGTCAATGCCGGATTCAAAGGCTATAAATCCGGTCAGCGGAAAAAGCCATTCAAAAAGAATACTCAGGGCCCGTTCAGTTTGGACCGAATACTCGATCGCTTGTGCCAGATACATGGCACCCCCGAAAGGCCAGCCAATCGCACTAACAGGTATTGTTGGGTGTTCAAGCAGGCAGGCAAGTTAAGGGCCGAAAACAGAGACAAGGGGCTGCACAGCGATGACGAGGAGCCCAAGCCGCCGAACAACAATGGACAGAAGGGCTTTCCTCCACAAGTGCGGACGGTAAACATGATATACGCAACCCACATTCCCAAGCGGGAGTGGAAGCGTGCGCTACGGGACGTATACGCGATAGACCCAGTCGCCCCAAAGTTCAACCCATGGTCCTCCTGCCCGATCACTTTTGATCGACGGGACCATCCCACTAGCATCCATCATGGCGGCTTCGCCGCATTGGTTCTCGACCCAATCATTGACGGATTTCATATCACAAGAGTCCTCATGGACGGCAGCAGTAGCCTGAACCTACTTTATCAGGATACAGTGCAGAAAATGGGCATAGATCCCTCAAGGATTAATCCCACAAGAACGACCTTTAAAGGCGTTATACCAGGTGTAGAAGCTAACTGTACAGGCTCAGTAACACTTGACGTGGTCTTCGGATCCCCGGACAATTTCCGAAGCGAAGAGTTAATCTTCGATATAGTCCCGTTTCGCAGTGGCTATCATGCCCTGCTCAGACGAACTGCATTCGCAAAGTTCAATGCGGTGCCGCACTACGCATATCTCAAGCTCAAGATGCCAGGCCCTCGAGGAGTAATTACGGTCAACGGAAACACCGAACGCTCCCTCCGTACAGAGGAGCCTACGGCGGCTCTCGCAGCGGAGGTACAAAGTAGCCTTCTCAGGCAATTCTCCAGTCCGGCCATTAAAAAGCCAGACACTGCCAAGCGCGCCCGGAGTAACCCACAGCAGGACCACCTGGCACACTCTGAGCAAGCGTAGCAATGCGGCCCCAACCCCAGCTTTCGTGACATAGCGAAACCAGTACCTCGTGTACATAACTACGCCCTTGAAATACCATGGGCACAGGGGAAGGGGCACAATAACGGCACGCCCAAAATACAGCTTAAAACGTACTAGGGGCTGCCGGATTCTTTTATTAATTTTTTCTTACTTTCAGGACTCCATACTTCGGACGACCTATTCGGCAATTCGACTGCCGCACAAACGATGCAAGATCCAGGGAGGCAGACAAGCCATGCCGCATTATGGAACCCCCAGGTGGTCTCTATTATGAGCAGTATACCTGTTTTGAATACAATTCCGCGGCCTGCCCCTGGCTAGGACATGTTAAATAGTCCAATATCTTTACCTTATAATACCACTTGTATCATTCTGCTCTGACAGCAGCCTTTATATAAACAATGCATAGCTTTTGTCTATTTTCTGCATTACTCTCTTTTATATATGTTCATTAATGACATGTTGCACCCGTACACTGTGGTATGGCAAGTACGCCAGGGGCTTCAGTACCCTTTAATATGGTGTGAGAAGTCCGTACACTTTCACAAGTGCGGCATCCCGAACTTATAGCACTATATGCATCGGCTCCGAATCATGATTTGGGTCAATAGTTGGGTTTGCCCGGCTCCTATGCTTTGGTGCCTTACGTTCCGCTATATCGGCTAAGGTAGCACTAGGAGAACCACTGCGATTGTGCCCCGGTTGAGCTGGGTTAAGCACCTCAGTGGAGAAAGCTAAAACTAACTGTCATGATGAGGCGAGAGACCGGTCGCTGTTCGAGAGGTTTTTCGAGTCCCCAAAGACTTATGCCGCTTCGAGCGAGGAGCCGGATTTGTCTGGCCAAGGCGTGGATAGCGCCCCGAACTCGGTCTTCCGAACTAGGGGCTTCGCCGAAATTTAAAATTATAAAGTTCTATGGCTAAGTGAGAGTGTTCAAGCATTATAGTCTGATTGCCTAGTTCGTTGTGCTGAGCGCCTCCCTCGAAGGACCCAACTATGGGAAAAAGAGCGCTCAGGTTTATCCCGAACACCCCAACACTAGTGGTATGGGGGCACAAGTCGACGACTGGCCATCTCTCAATTTTTTGATAAACGGCCACACAGAAAATAATATTTTAAATTCAACAAGCATTTCTTAAGCGTCTATGAACAAGTTTTCAGCGCACAGGAAAAAAACGAGCGAGTTTATTCAAAAATTACATCCTTGGTACATTCATCCGCCACAAGGCGGGCACCCGCAAGAACATCCTTGTAATAGTTCTCGGGCTTGCGATGCTCCTTCCCCGGCGGCGGCCCGTCCTTCAGAAGCTTCTCACCGTCCAGCTTACCCCAGTGCACTTGGAGCCCTGGGGGGTCTTGTCCCCTTTACTCCTGGGGTCCGGGAGGTCACCTTGCGGCTCCTCCAGGACCACCTCCTCCTGCCCCGGAGCTTGTCACGACGCCACTTCGGTGTCGTCTGCAGTGCAGGGGGAGACAGCGGGCGGAACTGAGTTCACGTCCGATGAGTCCAGGGAGCCGCCCGAAGATTCGTCGAATTCGGCCCGGGGCGGACTGCATAATTACATTCGACATTAGGGAAAGCTGTGCAACAAAGGAACATCATGAGTTATTCTGATATTCGAACTTACGATTTCGCCGGACGCTTGGCCCTGTTTAGCCACTCCTCTTTGCCCTCTTTGGCGTTGGGGGTGTAGTCCGGCGGAGGGGTCTTCCTTTTCCTAGACCCTTCGGCCTCCCCCGTTGGGGTGGCCTTCCTCTTCTCTCCTCCCTCCGCTGGGGGAGGAGAGTTTTCTTCTTCCTCCTCCTCATTTTCGTGGGAGGAGGGCGTCTCGGACTCGTCAGATGATGAGTCCGACACCACCACATTACGGGCACTCTTTCGAGTCCCCGTGACCTTCTTCTTCTTGGCCTTCTTCTCCGGCACCACATAAGGTGCCGGAACCAGCAGCTTCACTAGGAGAGCAGGGGCTGGGTCTTCGGGCAAGGGAGCCGGACAGTTAATCGATCCGGACCGCGCCTGCCAAGCCTGTCAAAGGTGAGGGAGTTTAGATTCCGCATAGAGTCAAACTATGAAAAAACTTAACATCCTGTAAAAGGTGAAAATAGCTTACCTCGCTAGCCTGACGTTGCGAGCTGTATCCGCGGTCCTCGGAAGCGGATGTGGGAGCCTCGGCGCCTTTGGTTAGCACCTTCCAAACGTCTTCATACATCGTGTCGAAGAGCCTGTTAAGGGTTTGGTGCTGCGCCGGGTCGAACTCCCATAGATTAAAGTCCCGTTGTTGACACGGGAGGATCCGGCGGACGAGCATAACCTGGACTACATTGACGAGCTTGATCGGCTTGCTCACCAGGGACTGGATGCATGTCTGCAGTCCGGTCACCTCTTTTTCGTCGCCCCACGACAGGCCCGTCTCTTTCCAGGACATAAGCCGCGTGGGGGGTCTGGATTGGAACTCGGGGGCTGCGATCCATTTCAGATCGCGCGGCTCGGTGATGTAAAACCACCACGATTGCCACCCCTCCAGGGTCTCCACGAAGGAGCCCTCGAGCCATAGGACGTTGGCCATATTGCCCGCCATGGCACCTCCGCACTCCGCCTGGCTGCCGTGCACCACCTTGGGCTTGACGTTGAAGGTCTTGAGCCAGAGGCCGAAATGGGGGCGGATGCGGAGGAAAGCCTCACACACGACGATAAACGCCGAGATGTTGAGGATGAAGTTCGGGGCCAGATCATGGAAATCCAGGCCATAGTAAAACATGAGCCCCTGGACAAATGGGTGGAGTCGAAAACCCAGTCCGCGGAGGAAGTGGGGAAGGAATACTACCCTCTCATGGGGCCTTGGGGTGGGGAGAAGCTGCCCCTCCTCGGGAAGCCGGTGCGTGATGTCTTTGGACAAGCATCCGGCCTTCCTTAGCTTTTTGACATGGCCCTCCTTGACGGAGGAGACCATCCACTTGCCTCCCGCTCCGGACATTGCTGTAGAAGGTTGAGGTGGGAAGTGCGGGCTTGGGCGCTGGAGCTCGAGTGCGCAGGAGATGGATAGGCAAAGGAGGAAGAAGGCGTAGGTAAAAAGGTGGATCCTTATCCCCTTATATGGGCGGATGCGGTTGTGCGTCCCCACCAGCCTAGTAAAACTCGCTTGCCTCCCAAGCGCCATGATAAATGGCGCAGTTGGGTTACCCACGTCCGTATTGATGAGAATCCCGTAAAGGGGGTACACGATCTCTGCTTTGACAAGACATGCCAAGGAAACCGCCTCGCAAAACATGCTGAGGTGGAAAAGTAAAAACGATTCGAGTAAAGGACTTGGCCGTAGTGTGATGACGCACTGCGGAATACCTCGGCAGATTTGGTTTGTGTCAATATTATTCTCTCTATGGCAATATGTGGAAACATATTTTGCAGAACCGGACACTACTCTTGGTGTTTACAATCTTCTATGAAGGACTTGGAGGAGGAACCCGCCTTGCAATGCCGAAGACAATTTGCGCGCCGGACTCGTCGTCATTGAAGCCTGGTTCAGGGGCTACTGAGGGAGTTCTGGATTAGGGGGTGTTCGGGTAGCCGGACTATACCTTCAGCCGGACTCCTGGACTATGAAGATACAAGATTGAAGACTTCGTCCCGTGTCCGGATGGGACTTTCCTTGGCGTGGAAGGCAAGCTTGGCGATGCGGATATTCAAGATCTCCTACCATTGTAACCGACTCTATGTAACCCTAACCCTATCCGGTGTCTATATAAACCGGAGGGTTGTAGTCCGTAGGCAATCAACTCCATACACAACAATCATACCATAGGCTAGCTTCTAGGGTTTAGCCTCCTTGATCTCGTGGTAGATCTACTCTTGTACTACCCATATCATCAATATTAATCAAGCAGGAGTAGGGTTTTACCTCCATCGAGAGGGCCCGAACCTGGGTAAAAAACATCGTGTCCCTTGTCTCCTGTTATCATCCGGCCTTGACGCACAGTTCGGGACCCCTACCCGAGATCCGCCGGTTTTGACACCGACACCCGTATACAATTCCCTTTGTCTATCGGTACGATACTTGCCCGAGATTCGATTGTCGGTATCCCGATACCTTGTTCAATCTCGTTACCGGCAAGTCTCTTTACTCGTTCCGTAACACATCATCCCGTGATCAACTCCTTGGTCACATTGTGTTATGATGATGTCCTACCGAGTGGGCCCAGAGATACCTCTCCGTTTACATGGAGTGACAAATCCCAGTCTCGATTCGTGCCAACCCAACAGACACTTTCGGAGATACCTGTAGTGAACCTTTATAGCCACCCAGTTACGTTGTGACGTTTGGCACACCCAAAGCACTCCTACGGTATCCGGGAGTTGCACAATCTCATGGTCTAAGGAAATGATACTTGACATTAGAAAAGCTTTAGCATACGAACTACACGATCTTTGTGCCAAGCTTAGGATTGGGTCTTGTCCATCACATCATTCTCCTAATGATGTGATCCCGTTATCAACGACATCCAATGTCCATGGTCAGGAAACCGTAACCATCTATTGATCAACGAGCTAGTCAACTAGAGGCTTACTAGGGACATG
The DNA here is from genome assembly GCF_002162155.2 of Triticum dicoccoides. Classification (NCBI taxonomy): domain Eukaryota; kingdom Viridiplantae; phylum Streptophyta; class Magnoliopsida; order Poales; family Poaceae; genus Triticum; species Triticum dicoccoides. The sequence continues at coordinate 511,780,616 of NC_041386.1, read as the reverse complement.
GTGTTGTCTATGTGCCCACACATGTATCTGAGTTTCCTATCAATAGAATTCTAGCATGGATAATAAACGATTATCATGAACAATGAAATATAATAATAACTTAATTTATTATTGCCTCTAGGGCATATTTCCAACAGTCTCCCACTTGCACTAGAGTCAATAATCTAGTTCACATCACCATGTGATTAACACTCACAGGTCACATCGCCATGTGACCAACATCCAAAGAGTTTACTAGAGTCACTAATCTAGTTCACATCACTATGTGTTAATACTCAATGAGTTCTGGGTTTGATCATATTATGCTTGTGAGAGAGGTTGTAGTCAACGGGTCTTGCCATATTCAGATCCCTATGTATTTCGCAAAACTTTATATCGTGGATGCTGCTACCACGTTCCACTTGGAGCTATTCCAAATTATTGCTCCATTATACGTATCCGGTATCTCTACTCAGAGCTATCCGGATAGGTGTTAAGCTTGCATCGACGTAACTCTTTATGTTGAACTCTTTATCACCTCCATAACCGAGAAACATTTCCTTATTCCTCCAAGGATAATTTTAACTGCTATCTGGTGATCCAGTCCTAGATCACCTTTGTACCCTCTTGCCAGACATGTGGCAAGGCACACATCAGGTGCGATACTCAGCATGGCATACCGTATAGAGCCTATGACAAGAGCATAGGGGACGACCTTCGTCCTTCCTCTTTCTTCTGCCGTGGTCAAGCTTTGAGTCTTACTCAACTTCACACCTTACAACTCAGGTAAGAACCCCTTCTTTGACTAATCTATTTTGAACTCCTTCAAAAACATGTCAAGGTGTGCTTTCTTTGAAAGTATCATCAGGCGTCTTGATCTATCTCTATAGATCTTGATGCCCAATATGTAAGCAGCTTTATCCAGGTCTTCCTTTGAAAAACACTCTTCAAACAACCGTTTATGCTTTCCAGAAATTCTACATTATTTTGGATCAACAAAATGTCATCCACATATACTTATCAGAAATGTTGTAGTGCTCCCACTCACTTTCTTGTATATACTAGTTTCTAGCAAACATTGTATAAACCTAAAAGCTTTGATCACTCCATCAAAGCATATATTTCGACTCCGAGATGCTTGCTCTAGTCCATAGAAGGATTGCTAGAGCTAGCATACCTTTTAGCATCCTTAGGTTCAACAAAACCTTTTATTGTATCGCATACAACTTTTCTTACGAAAACTGGTAAGAAAACTTGTTTTGACATCCATCTGTAAGATTTCATAATCGAAAAATATAGCTAATGCTAACATGATTCCGACGGACTTAAGCATTGCTACGGGTGAGAAATTCTCATCCTAGTCAACTCCTTGAACTTGTGAAAAGACTCTTTCCCACAAGTCGAGCTTCATGGACGGTAACATTACCGCCCACGTCCGTCTTCTTCTTAAAGATCCATTTATCTCAATGGCTTGCCGATCATCGGGCAAGTCCACCAAAGTCCATACTTTGTTCTGATACATGGATCCTATCTCGGATTTCATGGCTTCTAACCATTTGTCAGAATACGGGCCCACCATCGCTTCTCCATAGCTCGTAGGTTCATTGTTGTCTAACAACATGATATCTAAGACAGGATCACCGCACCACTCAGGAGTAGCACATATCCTTGTCGACCTACGAGGTTTGATAGCAACTTGATCCGAAACTTCATGATCACTATCATTAACTTCGTCTTCAACCGACATAGGCGCCACAGAAACATCTTTCTGTGTTGCACCACTTTCTGGTTGAAGTAGAGGTTCAACAACCTCATCAAGTTCTATCTTCCTCCCACTCAATTCTTTCGAGAGAAACTCCTTCTCAAGAAAGGACTCGTTCTCAGCGACAAACAATTTGCCCTTGGATCTGAGATAGAAGGTATACCCAACGGTTACCTTTGGGTTTCCTATGAAGATGTGTTTGTCCGCTTTTGGGTTCGAGCTTCTCCGGCTGAAGCCTTAAGCATCGCAGCCCCAAATATTAAGAAACGATGACTTTGGTTTCTTGCCAAACCAATGTTCACACGACATCGTCTCAGCGGACTTACATGGTGTCCTATCTAAAGTGAATGCAGCTGTCTCTAACGCATAACCTCAAAATGAAACGATAGATCGGTAAGAGACATCATAGATCACACCATATCTCATAAGGTTCGATTACGACGTCCGGACACACCATTACCCTGTGGTGTTCCAGGTGGCTTCAACTGTGAAACAATTCCACAATGTCTTAAGTGATTGCCAAACTCATAACTCAGAAATTCTCATCGATCAGATCGTAGGAATTTGATCTTCTTGTTATGATAATTCTTAACTTCATTCTGAAATCGCTTGAACTTTTCAAATGTTTCAGACTTGTGCTTCATTAAGTAAATATACCTATATCTACTCAAATCATCAGTGAAGATGAGAAAATAGCGATATCCACCGCACGCTTTAATTCTCATTGGATCACACGCATCAGCATGTATGATTTCCAACAAGTCACTTGCCCGTTTCATTGTACCTGAAAACGGGGTCTTAGTCATCCTGCCCATGAGGCATGGCTCGCATGTGTCAAGCGATTCAAAATCAAGTGACTCCAAACATCCATCGACATGGAGTTTCTTCATGCATCTTACGCCAATATGACCTAAGTGATAGTGCCACAAGAAAGTGGTACTATCATTATTAACTCTACATCTTTTGGCGTGAACATGTGTATTACCACGACCGAGATTCAATGAACCATTCACATAGGGTGCATGACCATGAAAGGTATTATTCATGTAAACAGAATAACCATTATTCTCTAATTTAAATGAATAACCGTATTGCAATGAACATGATCTAATCATATTCATGCTCAACATAGACACCTGATAACATTTATCTAGGTTCAATACTAATCCCGAAGGCAGATGGAGCGTGCGATGGTGATCTCATCAACTTTGGAAACACTTCCAACACACATTGTCACCTCACCCTTAGCCAGTCTCCGTTTAGTCCGTAGCTTTTGCTTCAAGTCACCAATAATAGCAACTGAACCGGTATCCAATACCCAGGTGCTACCAGGAGTACTAGTGAGGTACACATTAATAACACGTATATACTTTGTTGAAGTTGCCAGCCTGCTTATCTACCATGCATTTGGGGTAATTCCGCTACCAGTGACCATTCCCCTTACAATAGAAGCACTTAGTCTCGGGTTTGGGTTCAACCTTGGGTTCCTTCACTGGAGCGGCAACTAGTTTGCCATCCATGAAGTTTCCCTTCTAGCCCTTGCCCTTCTTGAAACCAGTGGTCTTGTCAAACCATCAACACTTGATGCTCCTTCTTGATTTCTACCTTTTGCGGTCTTAAGCACCGCGAACAGCTTCGGGATCAACTCCATCCCTTGCATGTCATAGTTCATCACGAAGATCTAGTAGCTTAGTGATAGTGGCTAGAGAACTCTATCAATCACTATCTTATCTGGAAGTTTAACTCCCACTTGATTTAAGTGATTGTAGCACCCAGACATTCTGAGCACATGCTCACTAGCTGAGCTATTCTCCTCCATCTGGTTGGCAAAAGAACTTGTCAGAGGTCTCACACCTCTCAACACGGGCATGAGCCTGAAATCCCAATTTCAGCTCTTGGAACATCTCATATGTTCTATGGTGTTCAAAACGTCATTGGAACCCCGATTCTAAGTCGTAAAGTATGGTGCAGTAATCTATCAAGTAGTCATCAGGATGTGTCTGTCAGGTGTTCACAACATCCACAGACGACGTTGTAGGGGTTTTCACATCGAGTGGTGCATCAAAGACGTAAGCCATCTGTGTAGCAGTGAGGACACTCCTCGGACTACAGACCCAGTCCACATCATTGCTTATAATATCTTTCAACTTAATCTTTCTCTAGGAACGTATTGAAATAGGGAGCTACAACATGAGCTATTCTCTACAACATATTTGCAAAGACAATTTAGACTATGTTCATGATAATTGAGTTCATCTAATCAAATTATTTAATGAACTCCCACTCAGATAGACATCCCTTTAGTCATCTAAGTGAAACATGATCCGAATCGACTAGGCCGTGTCCGATCATCACGTGAGACGGACTAGTCATCAACAGTGAACATCTCATGTTGATCGTATCTTCTATACGACTCATGTTCGACCTTTCGGTCTTCCGTGTTCCGAGGCCATGTCTATACATGCTAGGCTCGTCAAGTCAACCTAAGTGTTTCGCATGTGTCCCGAGGCCATGTCTGTACATGCTAGGCTCGTCAACACCCGTTGTATTCGAACGTTAGAATCTATCACAACCGATCATCACGTGGTGCTTCGAAACAACGAACCTTCACAACGGTGCACAGTTAGGGGGAACACTTTTCTTGAAATTTTAGTGAGGGATCATCTTATTTAAGCTACCGTCGTTCTAAGAAAATAAGATGTAAAACATGATAAACATCACATGCAATCAAATAGTGACATGATATGGCCAATATCATTTTGCTCCTTTTGATCTCCATCTTCGGGGCTCCATGATCATTGTTGTCACCGGCATGACACCATGATCTCCATCATCGTGTCTTCTTGAAGTTCTCTCGTCATCTATTACTTCTACTACTATGGCTAACGCTTTAGCAATAAAGTAAAGTAATTACATGACGTTTATGTTGACACGCAGGTCATAAATAAATTAAGACAACTCCTATGGCTCCTGCCGGTTGTCATACTCATCGATATGCAAGTCGCGATTCCTATTACAAGAACATGATCAATCTCATACATCACATATATCATTCATCACATCCTTTTGGCCATATCACATCACAAGGCATATGCTGCAAAACAAGTTAGACGTCCTCTAATTGTTGTTGCAAGTTTTTACGTGGCTGCTATAGGTTTCTAGCAAGAACGTTTCTTACCTACGTGAAAACCACAACGTGATATGCCAATTTCTATTTACCCTTCATAAGGACCCTTTTCATCAAATTCAATCCGACTAAAGTGGGAGAGACAGACACCCGCTAGCCACCTTATGCAACTAGTGCATGTCAGTCGGTGGAACCAGTCTCACGTAAGAGTACGTGTAAGGTCGGTCCGGGCCGCTTCATCCCACGATGCCGCCGAATCAAGATAAGACTAGTAACGGCAAGTAAATTGACAAAATCGACGCCCACAACAACTTGTGTTCTACTCGTGCATAGAAACTACGCATAGACCTAGCTCATGATGCCACTGTTGGGGATCATAGCAGAAATTTAAAATTTTCTACGCATCACCAAGATCAATCTATGGAGTAATCTAGCAACGAGAGGAAGGAGAGTGCATCTACATACCCTTGTAGATCGCTAAGTGGAAGCATTGCAAGAACACGGATGAAGGAGTCATACTCGTAGCGATTCAGATTGCGGTTGATTCCAATCTAAGTGCCGAACCACGGTGCCTCCATGTTCAACACACGTGCAGCCCGGTGACGTCTCCTACGCCTTGATCCAGCAAGGGGAGAAGGAGAGGTTGGGGAAGACTCCGTCTAGCAGCAGCACGACAGTGTGGTGTTGGTGGAGGAGCGCGGAACTCCAGCAGGGCTTCGCCAAGCACTGCGAGAGATGAGGAGGGAGAGAGGTAGGGCTGCGCCAAGAGGGAGATTATCTCGTGTATGTTGCAGCCCCCAATACCTCAAGTATATATAGGGGAAGGGGAGGGGCTATGCCCCCATCTAGGGTTCCCTCCCTAGGGGTGGCGGCAGCCCCAAAACCCATCTAGGGTTGCAGCCAAGGGGGGAGAGAGGGGGGCACACCTAGGGTGGGCCTTAAGGCCCATCTGGACCTAGGGTTTGCCCCCTCCCACTCTCCCTTGCGCCTTGGGCCTTGGTGGGAGGTGCCCCAGCCCACCTAGGGGCTGGTCCCTTCCCATTATTGGCCCATGTAGGCCTCCGGGGCCCGTGGCCCCTCCCGGTGGACCCCCGGACCCCTCCGGTGGTCCCGGTACACTACCGGTGATGCCCGGAACACTTCCGGTGGCCAAAACCATACTTCCTATATATAAATCTTTACCTCTGTACCATTCCAAAACTCCTCGTCACATCCGGGATCTCATCTGGGACTCCGAACAACATTCGGTAACCGCGTACATACTTTCCCTATAACCCTAGCGTCATCGAACCTTAAGTGTGTAGACCCTATGGGTTCGGGAGTCATGCAGACATGGCCGAGACAACTCTCCGATCAATAACCAACAGCGGGATCTGGATACCCATGTTGGCTCCTACATGTTCCACGATGATCTCATCGGATGAACCACGATGTCAAGGATTCAATCAATCCCGTATACAATTCCCTTTGTCTATCGGTATGATACTTGCCCGAGATTCGATCGTCGGTATCCCGATACCTTGTTCAATCTCGTTACCAGCAAGTCTCTTTACTCGTTCCGTAACACGTCTTCCCGTGATCAACTCCTTGGTCACATTGTGCACATTATGATGATGTCCTACCGAGTGGGCCCAGAGATACCTCTCCGTTTACACGGAGTGACAAATCCCAGTCTCGGTTCGTGCCAACCCAACAGACACTTTCGGAGATACCTGTAGTGAACCTTTATAGCCACCCAGTTACGTTGTGACGTTTGGCACACCCAAAGCACTCCTACGGTATCCGGGAGTTGCACAATCTCATGGTCTAAGGAAATGATACTTGACATTATTAAGCTTTAGCATACGAACTACACGATCTTTGTGCTAGGCTTAGGATTGGGTCTTGTCCATCACATCATTCTCCTAATGATGTGATCCCGTTATCAACGACATCCAATGTCCATGGTCAGGAAACCGTAACCATCTATTGATCAACGAGCTAGTCAACTAGAGGCTTACTAGGGACATGGTGTTGTCTATGTATCCACACATGTATCTGAGTTTCCTATCAATACAATTCTAGCATGGATAATAAACGATTATCATGAACAATGAAATATAATAATAACTTAATTTATTATTGCCTCTAGGGCATATTTCCAACAAAACGCTGGCACCAAATAACAATTATTTAGGTCTAAAACTAATCCCGAAGGTAGATGTAGAGGTAGCGTTTCAACGGCAATCACATCGACTTTGGAACCATTTCCCATGCGCATCGTCACCTCGTCCTTAGCCAATCTTCGCTTAATCCGTAACCCCTGTTTCGAGTTGCAAATATTAGCAACATAACCATTATCAAATACCCAGGCGCTACTGCGAGCATTAGTAAGGTACACATCAATAACATGTATATCAAATATACCTTTACATTTGCCATCCTTCTTCTCCGCCAAATACTTGGGGCAGTTCCGCTTCCAGTGCCCAGTCCCTTTGTAGTAGAAGCACTCAGTCTTAGGCTTTGGTCCAGACTTGGGCTTCTTCACTTGAGTAGCAACTTGCTTGCCATTCTTCTTGAAGTTCCCCTTCTTCCCTTTACCCTTTTTATTGAAACTGGTGGTCTTGTTGACCATCAACACTTGATGCTCCTTCTTGATTTCTACCTCCGCAGCCTTTAGCATTGCGAAGAGCTCGAGAATTGTCTTATCCATCCCTTGCATATTATAGTTCATCACAAAGCTCTTGTAGCTTGGTGGCAGTGATTGAAGAACTCTGTTAATGACACTATCATTAGGAAGATTAACTCCCAGCCGAGTCAAGTGGTTGTGGTACCCAGACATTCTGAGTATATGTTCACTGACAGAACTATTCTCCTCCATTTTGCAGTTGTAGAACTTATTGGAGACTTCATATCTCTCAATCCGGGCATTTGCTTGAAATATTAACTTCAACTCCTGAAACATCTCATATGCTCCTTGATGTTCAAAACGTCGTTGAAGTCCCGGTTCTAAGCCGTAAAGCATGGCACACTGAACTATCGAGTAGTCATCAACTTTGCTCTGCCAGGTGTTCAAAACATCTGGCGTTGCTCCTGCAGTGGGTTTGTCACCTAGCGGTGCTTCCAGGACGTAATTCTTCTCTACAACAATGAGGATAATCCTCAAGTTATGGACCTAGTGCGTGTAATTGCTACCATCATCTCTCAATTTAGCTTTCTCTAGGAACGCATTAAAATTCAACCGAACAACAACACATACCATCTATCTACAACAACATAGACATGCAAAATACTATCAGGTACTAAATTCATGATAAATTAAAGTTCAATTAATCAAATTACTTAAGAACTCCCACTTAGATAGACATCCCTCTAATCATCTAAGTGATCACGTGATCCATATCAACTAAACCATGTCCGATCATCACGTGAGATGGAGTAGTTTTCAATGGTGAACATCACTATGTTGATCATATCTACTATATGATTCACGCTCGACCTTTCGGTCTCAGTGTTCCGAGGCCATATCTACATATGCTAGGCTCATCAAGTTTAACAAGAGTATTCCGCATGTGCAAAACTGGCTTGCACCCGTTGTATGTGAACGTAGAGCTTACCACACCCGATCATCACATGGTGTCTCGGCACGATGGACTGTAGCAACGGTGCATACTCAGGGAGAACACTTGTACATTGAAATTTAGTGAGAGATCATCTTATAATGCTACCGCCGAACTAAGCAAAATAAGATGCATAATGGATAAACATCACATGCAATCAATATAAGTGATATGATATGGCCATCATCATCTTGTGCCTTTGATCTCCATCTCTAGAGCATTGTCATGATCACCATCGTCACCAGCTTGACACCTTGATCTCCGTAGAAGCATCGTTGTCGTCTCGCCTACTATTGCTTCTACGACTATTGCTACCGTTTAGTGATAAAGTAAATCAATTACATAGCGATTGCATTTCCTACAATAAAGCGACAACCATATGGCTCCCACTAGTTGCCGATAACTCTATGACAAAACATGATCATCTCATACAATAAAATTTAGCATCATGTCTTGACCATATCACATCACAACATGCGCTACAAAAACAAGTTAGATGTCCTCTACTTTGTTGTTGCAAGTTTTACGTGGCTGCTATTGACTGAGCAAGAACCGTTCTTACCTACGCATCAAAAACCCCAACGCGGTATAGTGATTGCTTTTTGATCTTCAGAAAGAACCATGTTCATTGAATCCAATTCAACTAAAGTTGGAGAAACTAACACCCACCAGTCACCTGTGTGCGAAGCACGTCGGTAGAACCAGTCTCGCGTAAGCGTACACGTAATGTCGGTCTGAGCCGCTTGATCCAACAATACCGCTGAATCAAGAATCAATTAGTGACGGCAAGCAATATGTATATACCCACGCCCACAACTCCTTTGTGTTCTACTCGTGCATATAACTTCTGCGCATAGACCTGACTCGGATGCCACTGTTGGGGAACGCAGTAATTTCAAAGAAATCCTACGCACACGCAAGATCTATCATGGTGATGCATAGCAACGAGAGGGGAAGAGTGTTGTCCATGTACCCTCGTAGACCGTAAGCAGAAGCATTATGACAACGCGGTTGATGTAGTCGTACGTCTTCACGATATGACCGATCCTAGTACCGAAAGTATGACACCTCCGCGATCTGCACACATTTGGCTCGGTGACGTCCCACAAAATCTTGATCCAGCTGAGTGTCAAGAGAGAGCTTCGTCAGCACGACGTCGTGATGACGGTGATGATGATGCTACCTACGGAGGGCTTCGCCTAAGCACTATGACGATATGACCGAGGTGGATTATGGTGGAGGGGGGCACCACACATGGCTAAGACAGATGTCTATTGTGTGTTCTAGGGTGCCTCTGCCCCCGTATATAAAGGAGCAAGGGGGAGGCCGGCCGGCCCTAGGGCGCGCCAAGGAGGGGAGGAATCCTCCTCCTAGTCTCTACTCCTAATGGAGCAGTTGGTAGTCTCGCTTCCAGGTTTTTTTGTCCCACCTCCCATGGTTTTTTGGTACCTCCTCCCACCTCACACTGAGCCGCCACGAATCAAAAAAACCTCGTACCGAGGCCCCCACACGCCCCCACGCACTCTAGGGCCTAACCTCCGACCGCACCCAAGACAGATGAAGTAAATAAAATCTACGAAAAAAACCAACGAAAATTAACGGGCGAAAAAACCTAAACCAATCGCCCGCACGAGAGGCCACCCATCCCATCGTTTGTACTTTGTTTCATTCGCTCGTACCCTCCCCCTCCCATCAAACGAGAGGCCACCCCTTGATCCCATCCCACTTCCACCGATTTTTTTGATTTTTTATTAACCAAGACAATCCCCAAATAAACCCCACAAAGGCCAAACAATATTAACCGATGGCATAATTTCCAAACAATATTATCCTTTCAAAATAATACTTTCCATACACAACAGGAATCAAATATTAACCGATAGCATCCTTTACAAATAATACTTTCCATAGACAATAGGAATCAAATCGCATCGCAATCGCAAACAGATATACAACACCAATCAATATTTCTGTTCTTTCCATCTTACACCTCCCTTGCACAAAAAAAAACTTCCATACAATATGATCCTTTCCATCTCACACCTCCATGCCCAAAAATAGCTTCCATAGCGGATCCCTTCGCCGCCACCGAGGTCCTAGAGGAGTCACCACCGCCTTCATTGCGGACCTCCAGGTTGCCGTTGTCCGCCGAGGTCCGAGAGGGGGCTGCCGCCACCTTCATTCCAGACATGGAGGTCTGCGCCAAACCCCAGGGAGATTTGCATGTCCATACATCCATTAACCCCAGGCAAAGCGGCGTTAGGTATTTTCACGCACGCGTAGGTTTCTCGCTGCCTTCATTATGTGATCCATCAGCCATTAACCACAGTACATCTGGAACATCTGAAACTGGCTGGGTGCTGATGTGTTGTGTTGTGAGACCTGCTGGCTATTGTGTCGACCATTTTGTCCACTTGATCCATTCTCAATCTGATAAGTCTACCTGGAGATGAGAGTACCAAAAACTGTATCAGTAGGTAATACACTCTTTTTGTAAATAGCATAAAGTCTGTTGGGGACTTTAATTTGCAACAAAGAGCATGTATCAATCCATTAGGGTACAACTTTATTTTGTTTCATATATCAAGCAATGTTTTTTGGTCTCATGGAGCTTCAATTGATAGGTAGGTATGGGGAATTCAAAAGGCAAGGCAACTGAACATACAACATCCTCAGATATACCTACAGGTATATGTTCCGCTATCAGATTTTGCTATACATGGCAAACATCATGCCCTTCTCACAATGGCATTGTGTATACATAATGTGTTGCAGGCCATATGGATGGGACAAATGTTGGCGAATACAACACAGAGATTATACCCGTAGCTGGCAATGTTGACAAGAGTTACCCAATGGTCCAGGTATAAGTCTCTATAAATATTGTCAACATACTTTTTTACCTGTATCAAAGACTTTGTATGTGATCAATCATACCTTGCAGACTTGGAGGGGGGCAACAACACATCAGATGGATCAAGCGTGCTACATGTAGGAATGCATAGTACTGAAGGAAATATGCCCCAGAGGTAATAATAAAGTTATTATTTATTTCCTTATATCATGATAAATGTTTATTATTCATGCTAGAATTGTATTAACCGGAAACATGATACATGTGTGAATACATAGACAAAGAGAGTGTCACTAGTATGCCTCTACTTGACTAGCTCGTTGATCAAAGATGGTTATGTTTCCTAACCATAGACATGAGTTGTCATTTGATAAACAGGATCACATCATTAGGAGAATGATGTGTTTGACTTGACCCATTTCGTCAGCTTAGCACTTGATCGTTTTAGTTTACTGCTATTGCTTTCTTCATGACTTATAAATGTTCCTATGACTATGAGATTATGTAACTACCGATTACAGGAGGAACACTTTGTGTGCTACCAAACATCACAACGTAACTGGGTGATTATAAAGGTGATCTACAGGTGTCTCCGATGGTACTTGTTGAGTTGACATAGATCAAGATTAGGATTTGTCACTCCGATTGTCAGAGAGGTATCTCTGGGCCCACTCAGTAAAGCACATCACTATAAGCCTTGCAAGCATTGTAACTAATGAGTTAGTTGCGGGATGATGCATTACAGAACGAGTAAAGAGACTTGCCGGTAACGAGATTGAACTAGGTATTGAGACACCGACGATCGATTCTCGGGCAAGTAACATACCGATGACAAAGGGAACAACGTATGCTGTTATGCGGTTTGACCGATAAAGATCTTCATAGAATATGTGGGAGCCAATATGAACATCCAGGTTCCGCCATTGGTTATTGACCGGAGACGTGTCTCGGTCATGTCTACATAGTTCTCGAACCCGTAGGGTCCGCACGCTTAAAGTTCGGTGACGATCAGTATTATGATTTTTTGTGTTTTGATGTACCGAAGGTGGTTTGGAGTCCCGGATATGATCACGAACATGACGATGAGTCTCGAAATGGTCTAGACATAAATATCAATATATTGGACGACTATGTTCGGACACCGGGAGTGTTCCGGGTGATTTCGGAGAAAACCGGAGTGCTGGAGGGTTACCGAAACCCCCGGGAGAAATAATGGGCCTTATGGGCCTTAGTGGAGAGAGAGAGAGGGCTGGTGAGGGAGTCCTGGATTAGGGGGTGTTCGGGTAGCCGGACTATACCTTCAGCCGGACTCCTGGACTACGAAGATACAAGGTTGAAGACTTCGTCCCGTGTCCGGATGGCACTTTCCTTGGCGTGGAAGGCAAGCTTGGCGATGCAGATATTCAAGATCTCCTACCATTGTAACCGACTTTATGTAACCCTAACCCTATCCAGTGTCTATATAAACTGGAGGGTTGTAGTCCGTAGGCAATCAACTCCATACACAACAATCATACCATAGGCTAGCTTCTAGGGTTTAGCCTCCTTGATCTCGTGGTAGATCTACTCTTGTACTACCCATATCATCAATATTAATCAAGCAGGAGTAGGGTATTACCTCCATCGAGAGGGCCCAAACCTGGGTAAAAAACATCTTGTCCCTTGTCTCCTGTTACCATCCGGCCTTGACGCATAGTTCGGGACCCCCTACTCGAGATCCGCCGGTTTTGACACCGACATTGGTGCTTTCATTGAGAGTTCCTCTGTGTCATCGCCTTTAGGCCCGATGGCTCCTTTGATCATCAACGACGATACGGTCCAGGGTGAAACTTTTCTTCCCGAACAGATTTTCGTCTTCGGCGGCTTCGCTCTGCGGGCCAATTCACTCGGCCACCTGGAGCAGATCGAAAGCTACGCCCCTGGCCATCAGGTCAGGTTTGGAAGCCTAAACTACACGGCTGACATCCACGGGGACTTGATCTTCGACGGATTCGAGCCACAACCAAGCGTGCCACACTGTCTCGATGGGCATGATATAGCTCTGCCGCCGAACAGCGCCTTGGAGGCCGCATACGCATCAGTTTCGACCATTGATTCGGAGCATATTGCGCCGATCGAGGATCAGCGGTTAGACGCTGCCTCAGGGGCTGCAATCTCAGAGGCGATCAAGCCGAACTCCAGCCCCGCACTCCGCATGGCCCGTGACTCCGAGGATCCGGACTCCTCCCCGGACTCCGAACCCCCCGCGCTCCTGCCAATCGAATCCGATTGGGCGCCGATAATGGAGTTCACCGCCGCAGACATCTTTCAGCATTCGCCTTTTGGTGACATCCTGAACTCTCTTAAGACTCTCTCTTTATCAGGAGAGCCCTGGCCGGACTACGGTCAGCGAGGGTGGGATACGGACGATAAGGAAATTCAAAGCCCACCCACCACCCACTTTGTAGCCACTGTCGATGATCTAACCGACATGCTTGACTTCAGCTCCGAAGACATCGACGGCATGGACGACGATGTAGGAGACAAACAGGAACCAGCACCTGTAGGGCGCTGGAAGGCCACCTCGTCATATGATATATATATGGTGGATACTCCAAAAGATGGAGATGGCGATGGAATAGTGGGGGATGACGCCCCCAAGAAACAGCCGAAGCGCCGGCGTCAGCGGCGCCGCTCTAAATCCCGCCAAAGCAAAAATGGTGATTCCGGCACGGGAGATAATACTACCCCGGATAACGCCGAAGAACACCCACCTCAGCAAGATTCGGCACAGGAAGATGGAGAAGCCAGCCCTCATGAGAGAGCGGCAGACCGAGAGGTCGAGGATGATAACTATACGCCTCCCTCCGAAGACGAGGCAAGCCACGATGATGACGAATTCGTCATACCATCAGACCCCGCCGAACAAGAGCGTTTTAAACGCAGGCTTTTAGCCACGACAAGCAACCTCAAGAAAAAGCAGCAACAACTTAAAGCTGCCCAAGATTTGCTAGCTGACAGATGGACTGAAGTCCTTACGGCCGAAGAGTATGAACTCGAACGCCCCTCCAAGAGTTACCCGAAGCGCAGGCCGCTACCCCGATCAGAGGAGGAAGCACCTACATCACCAGCGCATGACATGGTAGACCGGCCACCTCGCGGCCGCGACAGAGAGGCCTCTCGGCCCTCCACCCAAGCCATGCCCCGAAGCCGCTCAACTAAGGCACGGGAAAATGCGCCCGACCTGCGAGACATACTGGAGGATAAGGCAAGACAAACAAGATCGATCTACGGATCGCGCAGGCGCCCTACGGCATGTGACAATGACCTTCACTCTGGATACAACAAATCCGGCCGGGCCGAACACAACAGACATAGCGCTTCCGAGCTACGTCGTGATATAGCCCAGTACAGAGGCGCCGCACACCCGCTATGTTTCACGAATGATGTAATGGATCATAAAATCCCAGAGGGTTTCAAACCCGTAAACATCGAATCATACGATGGCACAATAGACCCGGCGGTATGGATCGAGGATTATCTCCTTCACATCCACATGGCACGCGGCGATGATCTACACGGCATCAAATACCTCCCGCTCAAACTTAAAGGACCGCCCCGGCATTGGCTTAACAGCTTGCCAGCAGACTCAATCGGTTCTTGGGAGGACCTGGAAGCCGCATTCCTCGACAACTTCAAGGGCACTTACGTGCGAGCGCCGGATGTCGACGACTTAAGCCACATAATTCAGCAGCCAGAGGAATCGGCCAGACAATTCTGGACACGGTTCCTAACAAAGAAAAACCAAATAGTCGACTGTCCGGACGCAGAGGCCCTAGCAGCCTTCAAGCATAACATCCGCGACGAGTGGCTTGCCCGGCACCTGGGACAGGAAAAGCCGAAATCCATGGCAGCCCTCACGACACTCATGACCCGCTTTTGCGCGGGAGAAGACAGCTGGCTAGCTCACAGTAACAACTTATCAAAGAACCCTGGTAATTCAGATACCAAGGACAAAAGTGGCAGGACACGTCGGAATAAGCAAAAACGCCACGTTAACAGCGATAACAATGAAGACACGACAGTCAATGCCGGATTCAAAGGCTATAAATCCGGTCAGCGGAAAAAGCCATTAAAAAAGAATACTCAGGGCCCGTCCAGTTTGGACCGAATACTCGATCGCTTGTGCCAGATACATGGCACCCCCGAAAGGCCAGCCAATTGCACTAATAGGGATTGTTGGGTGTTCAAGTAGGCAGGCAAGTTAAGGGCCGAAAACAGAGACAAGGGGCTGCATAGCGACGACGAGGAGCCCAAGCCGCCGAACAACAATGGACAGAAGGGCTTTCCTCCACAAGTGCGGACGGTGAACATGATATACGCAACCCACATTCCCAAGCGGGAGCGGAAGCGTGGGCTACGGGACGTATACGCGATAGAGCCAGTCGCCCCAAAGTTCAACCCATGGTCCTCCTGCCCAATCACTTTTGATCGAAGGGACCATCCCACTAGCATCCGCCATGGAGGCTTCGCCGCATTGGTTCTCGACCCAATCATCGACGGATTTCATCTCACAAGAGTCCTCATGGATGGCGGCAGTAGCCTGAACCTGCTTTATCAGGATACAGTGCAGAAAATGGGCATAGATCCCTCAAGGATTAAGCCCACAAGAACGACCTTTAAAGGCGTTATACCAGGTGTAGAAGCCAACTGTACAGGCTCAGTAACACTTGACGTGGTCTTCGGATCCCCGGTCAATTTCCGAAGCGAAGAGTTAATCTTCGATATAGTCCCGTTTCGCAGTGGCTATCATGCCCTGCTCGGACGAACCGCATTTGCAAAGTTCAATGCGGTGCCGCACTACGCATATCTCAAGCTCAAGATGCCAGGCCCTCAAGGAGTAATTACGGTCAACGGAACCACCGAACGCTCCCTCCGTATGGAGGAGCATATGGCGGCTCTCGCAGCGGAGGTACGAAGTAGCCTTCTCAGGCAATTCTCCAGTCCGGCCATTAAAAAGCCAGACACTGCCAAGCGCGCCCGGAGTAACCCACAACAGGACCACCTGGCACACTCTGAGCAAGCGTAGCAATGCGGCCCCAACCCCAGCTGTCGTGACATAGCGAAACCAGTACCTCACGTACATAACTACGCCCTTGAAATACCATGGGCACAGGGGAAGGGGCACAATAACGGCACGCCCGGAATACGACTTAAAACGTACTAGGGGCTGCCGGATTCTCTTTTTAATTTTTCCTTACCTTCAGGACTCCATACTTCGGACGACCTGTTCGGCAATTTGACTGCCGCACAAACGATGCAAGATCCAGGGAGGCAGACAAGCCATGCTGCACTATGGAACTCCCAGGTGGTCTTTGTTACGAGCGGTATACCTGTTTTAAATACAATTCCGTGGCCTGCCCCCGGTCAGGACATACTGAATAGTCCAATATCTTTTGCTTACCGCACTATTTGTATCATTCGGCTTTGATAAATAGCCTTTATATAAACAATGCATAGCTTTTGTCTATTTTCTGCATTACTATCTTTTATATATGTTCATTAATGACATGTTTCACCCGTACACTGTGGTACGACAAGTACGCCAGGGGCTTCAGTACCCTTTAATATGGTGTGAGAAGTCCGTACACTTTCACAAGTGCGGCACCCCGAACTTATAACACTATATGCATCGGCTCCGAATCATGATTTGGGTCAATAGTTGGGTTTGCCCGGCTCCTATGTTTTGGTGCCTTACGTTCCGCTATATCGGCTAAGGTAGCACTAGGAGGACCACTGCGATTGTGCCCCGGTTGAGCTGGGTTAAGCACCTCAGTGGAGAAAGCTAAAACTGACTGTCATGATGAGGCGAGAGACCGGTCGCTGTTCGAGAGGTTTTTTTGAGTCCCTAATGACTTATGCCGCTTCGAGCGAGGAGCCGGATTTGTCCGGCCAAGGCGTGGATAGCGCCCCGAACTCGGTCTTCCGAACTAGGGGCTTCTCCGAAATTTAAAATTATAAAGTTCTATGGCTAAGTGAGAGTGTTCAAGCATTATAGTCCGATTGCCTGGTTCGTTGTGCTGAGCGCCTCCCTCGAAGGACCCAACTATGGGAAAAAGAGCGCTCAGGTTTATCCCGAACACCCCAGCACTAATGGCGTGGGGGCAGAAGCCGACGACTGGCCATCTCTCAATTTTTTGATAAACGGCCGCATAGAAAATAATATTTTAAATTCAACAAGCATTGATTAAGCGCCTATGCACAAGTTTTCAGCGCACAGGATAAAAACGAGCGAGTTTATTCAAAAATTACATCCTTGGTACATTCATCCGCCACAAGGCGGGAACCCGCAATAACATCCTTGTAATAGTTCTCGGGCTTGCGATGCTCCTTCCCCGGCGGCGGCCCGTCCTTCACAAGCTTCTCACCGTCCAGCTTACCCCAGTGCACCTTTGCACGGGCAAGGGCCCGACGGGCACCTTCGACGCAGAGGGAGCGCTTGATGACCTCGAGCCTTGGACAGGCCTCCACCAGCCGTCGCACCAGCCCGAAGTAGCTCCCAAGCAGGGCCTCTCTGGGCCACAGCCGAACTATGAAGCCCTCATGGCCTGTTCGGCCGCCTTGTGGAGCTCGACCGGCTGTTTCAGCTGGTCGCTCAAGGGCACAGGGTGTCCGGCCTCAGCATACTGAGACCAGAACACCTTCTCCGTCGAGCTGCCCTCTTCAGCTTGATAGAATGCGGCGGCGGCGGATACGCTGTGGGGAAGATCTGCGAATGCCCCTGGAGAACTCCAGATTCGGGTAAGTAACAAGTAGTTTACTTTTATATTTCTGCTTTGCACAAAGAATGCCTTACCCGCTGCTATCTTCTTAATCTCCTCCAACTCTTGGAGGGCCTTTTGGGCTTCGGCCTTGGCAGACTTGGCAGTCTCAAGGGCCGCCGCGAGCTCGGACGCTTGGGTCTTTGACTCAAGCTCCAAACTCTCATGTTTTTTCATGAGAGCCTGAAGCTCTTGCTGCACCTCGCCGACCTGAGCCCCAAGTTTCTCTCGCTCGGTGCGCTCCGCGACCGTTTTCTTTACGGCCTCGGACAGCGCCTGCTTGAGGGTCGCCACCTCAGTCGTGGCCCCTATAATAAGAAGTGCAATCCTGTTATTTTTTGCAATCACGCCTCTCTATAGGAACTTTTTCTGTAAGGTATTTCCTACCTTCTTTTTCCTTGAGCTGCCGCTTGGCAAGGCCGAGCTCTTGCTCGGTCCGCTTGAGGTCCTGTTTCAGGACACCCACCTCCACAGTCAGTGCGGCGGTGGATAGCAGCGAAGCCTGCACACGCATATTGACTCTTTATTGTTAGACTCCTGCGAAATTTACTAGATCCTCTATTCGGCTTTTCTTTCCGGACGCCAAACAGAGCATCAGGGACTACTATCTATGCGGTTATATTTTTACATATTTTTACTTACCTCGAAGCCCGTTAGGAGGCTAGCGCAAGCTTCACTCAGTCCGTTCTTGGTGGACTGAACCTTCTGGATCACCGTACTCATAATAGTATGGTGCTCCTCATCGATGGAGGCGCCGTCAAGCACCTCGAGCAGATTGTCCGGCACCTCCGGTTGGACGGAGGCCACCGACTCAGAAGGCTTGCTCCTCTTGGAAGGAGTTCACCTACCGCGGTCTGGAACTGTTGAAGATTCCAGCGCGGTGTCCGGCAAAAAGCCGGACTTGGAGCCCTGGGGGGTCTTGTCCCCTTTACTCCTGGGGTCCGGGAGGTCGCCCTGCGGCTCCTCCAGGACCACCTCCTCCTGCCCCAGAGCTTGTTGCGACGCCACTTCGGCGTCGTCCGCAGTGCGGGGGGAGACAGCAGGCGGAACTGAGTTCACGTCCGATGAATCCAGGGAGCCGCTCGACGACTCATTGAGTTCGGCCCGGGGCGGGCTGCATAATTATGTTCGACATCAGGGAAAGCTGTGCAACAAAGGAACATCATGAGTTATTCTGATATCCGACCTTACGATTTCGCCGGACGCTTGGCCCTGTTTGGCCACTCCTCTTTTCCCTCTTCGGTGTTGGGGGCGTAGTCCGGCGGAGGGGTCTTCCTTTTCCTAGACCGCTCGGCCTCCCCCGTTGGGGCGGCCTTCCTCTTCTCTCCTCCCCCCGCTGGGGGGGAAGAGATTTCTTCTTCCTCCTCCTCGTCTTCACGGGGGGAGTGCGTCTCGGACTCGTCGGACGACGAGTCCGACACCACCATATGCCGGGAACTCTTTCGAGTCCCCGTGGCCTTCTTCTTCTTGGCCTTCTTCTTAGGCACCACATAAGGTGCCGGAACCAGCAGCTTCGCTAGTAGAGCATGGGCTGGGTCTTCGGGCAAGGGAGCCGGACAGTTAATCGATCCGGACTTCGCCCGCCAAGCCTGTCAAAGGTAAGGGAGCTTAGATCCCGCATAGAGTCAAACTATGAAAAAACTTAACATCCTGTAAAAGGTGAAAATAGCTTACCTCGCTAGCGTGACGCTGCGAGCTGTATCCGCGGTCCTCAGAAGCGGATGTGGGAGCCTCGGCGCCTTTGGTTAGCACCTTCCAGACATCTTCATACGTAGTGTCGAAGAGCCTGTTAAGGTTTGGTGCTGCGCCGGGTTGAACTCCCACAGATTAAAGCCCCGTTGTTGACACGGGAGGATCCAGCGGACGAGCATAACCTGGACTACATTGACGAGCTTGATCGGCTTGCTCACCAGGGACTGGATGCATGTCTGCAGTCCGGTCACCTCTTTTTCGTCACCCCACGACAGGCCCGTCTCTTTCCAGGACATAAGCCGCGTGGGGGGTCCGGATCGGAACTCGGGGTTTGCGATCCCTTTCGGATCGCGCGGCTCGGTGATGTAAAACCACCACGATTGCCACCCCTTCAGGGTCTCCACGAAGGAGATCTCGAGCCATAGGACATTGGCCATTTTGCCCGCCATGGCGCCTCCGCATTCCGCCTGGCTGCCGCGCACCACCTTTGGCTTGACGTTGAAGGTCTTGAGCCAGAGGCCGAAATGGGGGCGGATGCGGAGGAAGGCCTCGCACACGACGATAAACGCCAAGATGTTGAGGACGAAGTTTGGGGCCAGATCGTGGAAATCCAGGCCATAGTAAAACATGAGCCCCCGGACAAATGGGTGGAGTGGAAAACCCAGTCCGCGGAGGAAGTGGGGAACGAATACTACCCTCTCATGGGGCCTTTGTGTGGGGAGAAGCTGCCCCTCCTCGGGAAGCCGGTGCGCGATGTCTTTGGACAAGTATCCGGCCTTCCTTAACTTTTTGACATGGCCCTCCGTGACGGAGGAGACCATCCACTTGCCTCCCGCTCCGGACATTGCTGGAGAAGGTTGAGGTGGGAAGTGCGGGCTTGGGAGCTGGAGCTCGAGTGCGCAGGAGATGGATAGGCAAAAGAGGAAGAAGGCGTAGGTAAAAGGGTGGATCCTTATCCCCTTATATGAGCGGATGCGGTTGTGCGTCCCCACCAGCCTAGTAAAACTCGCTTGCCCCCCAAGCGCCATGGTAAATGGCGTGGTTGGGTTACCCACGTCCGTATTGATGAGAATCCCGTAAAGGTGGTACACGATCTCTGCTTTAACAAGACGTGCCAAGGAAACCGCCTCGCAAAACATGCTGAGGTGGAAAAGTAAAAACGATTCGAGTAAAGGACTTGGCCGTAGTGTGATGACGCACTGCGGAATACGTCGACATATTTGATTTGTGTCAATATTATTCTCTCTATGGCAATATGTGGAAACTTATTTTGCAGAGCCGGACACTACTCTTGGTGTTTACAATCTTCTACAAAGTACTTGGAGGAGGAACCCGCCTTGCAATGCCGAAGACAATTTGCGCACCAGACTCATCGTCATTGAAGCCTGGTTCAGGGGCTACTGAGGGAGTCCTGGATTAGGGGGTGTTCGGGTAGTCGGACTATACCTTCAGCCGGACTGCTGGACTACGAAGATACAAGATTGAAGACATCGTCCTGTGTCCGGATGGGACTTTCCTTGGCATGGAAGGTAAGCTTGGCGATGCGGATATTCAAGATCTCCTACCATTGTAACCGACTTTATGTAACCCTAACCCTATCCGGTGTCTATATAAACCGGAGGGTTGTAGTCCGTAGGCAATCAACTCCATACACAACAATCATACCATAGGCTAGCTTCTAGGGTTTAGCCTCCTTGATCTCGTGGTAGATCTACTCTTGTACTACCCATATCATCAATATTAATCAAGCAGGAGTAGGGTATTACCTCCATTGAGAGGGCCTGAACCTGGGTAAAAAAACATCTTGTCCCTTATCTCCTGTTACCATCCGGCCTTGACGCACAGTTCGGGACCCCCTACCCGATATCCGCTGGTTTTGACACCGACAGCTGGCGTAGGGCAGGCCGCACGCCCCTCCCCCTCTGGTTCGAATTGGACTAGGAGAGGGGGGCGGCGCCCCCCTTTCCTTCTCCCTCTCCCCCTTCCTTTCCCCCTCCTAGTAGGAGTAGGAAAGAGGGGAGTCCTACTCCTACTAGGAGGAGGACTCCTCCTCCTGGCGCACCATAGAGGGCCGGCCGGCCTCCCCCTTGCTCCTTTATATACGGGGGCAGGGGGGCACCTCTAGACACACAAGTTGATCATTGATCCCTTAGCCGTGTGCGGTGCCCCCCTCCACCATAATCCACCTTGATCATATCGTAGCGGTGCTTAGGCGAAGCCCTGCGTCGGTAGCAACATCATCACCGTCAACATGCCGTCGTGCTGACGGAACCCTCCCGTGGAGCTCTGCTGGATCGGAGTTCGTGGGACGTCGTCGAGCTGAACGTGTGCTGAACTCGGAGGTGCCGTACATTCGGTACTTGGATCGGTCGGATCGTGAAGACGTTCGACTACATCAACCGCGTTCTCATAACGCTTCCGCTTACGGTCTACGAGGGTACGTGGACGATACTCTTCCCTCTCGTTGCTATGCATCACCATGATCTTGCGTGTGCGTAGGATTTTTTTTGAAATTACTACATTCCCCAACAGTGGCATCCGAGGCAGGTTTATGCGTAGATGTTATATGCACGAGTAGAACACAAGTGAGTTGTGGGCAATACAAGTCATACTGCTTACCAACATGTCATACTTTGGTTCGACAGTATTGTTGGATGAAGCGGCCCGGACCAACATTACGCGCACGCTTACGCGAGACTGGTTCTACAAACGTGCTTTGCACACGGGTGGCTGGCGGGTGTCAGTTCCTCCAACTTTAGTTGAACCAAGTGTGGCTACGCCCGCTCCCTGAGAAGGTTAAAACAACACTAACTTGACAAACTATCGTTGTGGTGATCGGACATGGTTTAGTTGATATGGATCACATGATCACTTAGATGATTAGAGGGATGTCTATCTAAGTGGGAGTTCTTTAATAATTTTATTAACTGAACCTTAATTTATCATGAACTTAGTACCTGATAGTATTTTGCATGTCTATGTTGTTGTAGATAGATGGCCCGTGCTGTTGTTCCGTTGAATTTTAATGTGTTCCTTGAGAAAGCAAAGTTGAAAGATGATGGTAGCAATTACACGGACTGGGTCCGTAACTTGAGGATTATCCTCATTGTTGCACAGAAGAATTACGTCCTGGAAGAACCGCTAAGTGCCAAACCTGCTGTAGGAGCAACACCAGATGTTATGAACGTCTGGCAGGGCAAAGCTGATGACTACTCGATAGTTCAGTGCGCCATGCTTTACGTCTTAGAACCAGGACTTCAATGACGTTTTGAACGTCATGGAGCATATGATATGTTCCAGGAGTTGAAGTTAATATTTCAAGCAAATGCCTGGATTGAGAGATATGAAGTCTCCAATAAGTTCTACAGCTGCAAGATGGAGGAGAATAGTTCTGTCAGTGAACATATACTCAGAATGTCTGGGTACCATAACCACTTGACTCAACTGGGAGTTAATCTTCCTGTTGATAGTGTCATTGACAGAGTTCTTTAATCACTGCCACCAAGCTACAAGAGCTTTGTGATGAACTATAACATGCAAGGGATGAATAAAACAATTCCCGAGCTCTTCGCAGTGCTAAAGGCTGCGGAGGTAGAAATCAAAAAGGAGACTCAAGTGTTGATGGTTAACAAGACCACCAGTTTCAAGAAAAAGGGTAAAGGGAAGAAGAAAGGGAACTTCAAGAAGAATAGCAAACAAGTTGTTGCTCAAGAGAAGAAACCCAAGTCTGGACCTAAGCTTGAGACTGAGTGCTTCTACTACAAACAGACTGGTCACTGGAAGCAGAACTGTCCCAAGTATTTGGCGGATAAGAAGGATGGCAAGGTGGACAAAGGTATATGTGATATACATGTTATTGATGTGTACCTTACTAATTCCCGCAGTAGTGCCTGGGTATTTGATACTGGTTCTGTTGCTAATATTTGAAACTCGAAACAGGGACTATAGATTAAGCGAAGATTGGCAAAGGACGAGGTGACGATGCGCGTGGGAAATGGTTCCAAAGTCGATGTGATCGCAGTCGGCACACTACCTCTACATCTACCTTCGGGATTAGTATTAGACCTGAATAATTGTTATTTGGTGCCAACGTTAAGCATGAACATTATATCTGGATCTTGTTTGATGCGAGACGGTTATTCATTTAAATCAGAGAATATTTGTTGTTCTATTTATATGAATAATATCTTTTATGGTCATGCACCCTTAAAGAGTGGTCTATTCTTTTTGAATCTCGATAGTGGAGATACACATATTCATAATATTGAAGCTAAAAGATGCATAGTTGATAATGATAGTGCAACTTATTTGTGGCACTGCAGTTTAGGTCATATTGGTATAAAGCGCATGAAGAAACTCCATTCTGATGGACTTTTGGAATCACTTGATTATGAATCACTTGGTACCTATGAACTGTGCCTCATGGGCAAGATGACTAGAACGCCGTTCTCCGGAACTATGGAGCAAGCAATAGATTTGTTGGAAATCATACATACTGATGTATGTGGTCCGATGAATATTGAGGCTCATGGCGGGTATCATTATTTTCTCACCTTCACAGATGATTTGAGCAGATATGGGTATATCTACTTGATGAAACATAAGTCTGAAACATTTGAAAAGTTCAAAGAATTTCAGAGTGAAGTGGAAAATCATCGTAACAAGAAAATAAAGTTTCTACGATCTGATCGTGGAGGAGAATATTTGAGTTAAGAGTTTGGTCTTGATGACCCACAAGTATAGGGGATCTATCGTAGTCCTTTTGATAAGTAAGAGTGTCGAACCCAACGAGGAGCAGAAGGAAATGATAAGTAGTTTTCAGCAAGGTATTCTCTGCAAGTACTGAAATAAGTGGTAACATATAGTTTTGTGATAAGATAAATTGTAACGAGCAACAAGTAACAGAAGTAAATAAAGTGCAGCAAGGTGGCACAATCCTTTTTTTAGCAAAGGACAAGCCGGAACAAACTCTTATAATAGGAAAAGCGCTCCCAAGGACACATGGGAATATCGTCAAGCTAGTTTTCATCACGTTCATATGATTCGCGTTCGATACTTTGATAATTTGATATGTGGGTGGACCGGTGCTTGGGTGCTGTTCTTACTTGAACAAGCATCCCACTTATGATTAACCTCTATTGCAAGCATCCACAACTACAACAAAAGTACTAAGGTAAACCTAACCATAGCATGAAACACGTGGATCCAAATCAGCCCCTTACGAAGCAACGCATAAACTAGGGTTTAAGCTTCTGTCACTCTAGCAACCCATCATCTACTTATTACTTCCCAATGCCTTCCTCTAGGCCCAAATAATGGTGAAGTGTTATGTAGTCGACGTTCACATAACACCACTAGAGGCTAGACAACATACATCTTATCAAAATATCAAACGAATACCAAATTCACATGACTACTAATAGCAAGACTTCTCCCTTGTCCTCAAAAACAAACGTAATTACTCACAAAGCATATTCATGTTCATAATTAGAGGGGTAATAATATGCATATAGGATCTGAACATATGATCTTCCACCAAATAAACCAACTAGCATCAACTACAAGGAGTAATCAACACTACTAGCAACCTACTAGCACCAATCCCAGACTTTGAGACAAGAACTGGATACAAGAGAGGAACTAGGGTTTGGAGATGAGATGGTGCTGGTGAAGATGTTGATGGAGATTGCCCTCTCCCGATGAGAGGAGCGTTGGTGATGACGATGGTGATGATTTCCCCCTCCTGGAGGGAAGTATCCCCGGCAGAACAGCTCTGCCGGTGCTCTAGATTGGTTCCGCCAAGGTTCCGCCTCGTGGCGACGGAGTCTCGTCCCGAAAGGTTCCCTCTTGATTTTTTTCTCACCGAAAGACTTCATATAGCAGCAGATGGACGTCGGAGAGCCACCAAGGGCGCATGAGGTAGGGGGGCGCGCCCCCACCCTCGTGAGCTGGGTGTGGGCCCCCTAGCCTTCATCTTTGGCGAGGATTTTTCTTTATTTATTTGAAGATGTTCCGTGGAGTTTCAGGACTTTTGGAGTTGCGCAGAATAGGTCTCTAATATTTGCTCCTTTTCCAGCCTAGAATTCCAGCTGCCGGCATTCTCCCTCCTTATGTAAACCTTGTAAAATAAGAGAGAATAGCCATAAGTATTGTGACATAAAGTGAAATAACAGTCCATAATGCAATAAATATCGATATAAAAGCATGATGCAAAATGGACGTATCAACTCCCCCAAGCTTAGACCTCGCTTGTCCTCAAGCGAAAAGCGGATAACAATAAATATGTCCTCATGTTTAGAGGTAGAGGCGTTGATAAAAATAAAATACGGACATGAAGGCATCATGATTAATCTCATAACATCAACATATATAGATTTTGTCATATGATTACTTATGTTCAAGTGATGATCTATTCACAATGCAAAAGTATAAATTATAAACCTTATTGGGCTTCGACAAAATATAATCTCAGTCATTGATGCAATTGCAATTTATTATAACATCAGAAAGAGTCTATGTTAGAGCTAAAAAGCAAGTCCACATACTCAACTATCATTTAGTCCTCCATAATTGCTAACACTCATGCAATACTTGTGGTTACGGAGTTTTAATCAGACACAGAGAAAGATAGGGGCTTATAGTTTTGCCCCACAACCTTTTACCTCAAGGATAATGTCAACAATAATGGTTCATGCTCCCCTACATCGAATTAGATATATATCATGTTCTTTCCAACATGCTGAGCTTGCCAAAGGATAAAATGAAAAATAAAAGGTGAAGATCACCACGACTCTTGCATAAGGTAGAAGATAATAATAAAAGATAGGCCCTTCGCAGAGGGAAGCAGAGGTTGCCATGCGCTTTTATGGTTGGATGCACAAATTCTCAATCCGAAAGAACGTCACTTTATATTGCCCCTTGTGATATGAACCTTTATTATGCAGTCCGTCGCTTTTATTACTTCCACATCACAAGATCGTATAAAGCTTATTTCTCCCACACCAATCAATCATACATATTTAGAGCATTTTTTATTGCTTTGAACCGATGACAACTTATTTGAAGGATCTTACTCAATCCATAGGTAGATATGGTGGACTCTCATGGCAAAACTGGTTTAAGGGTATTTGGAAGCACAAGTAGTATTTCTACTTGGTGCTGAGAATTTGGCTAGCATGAGGGGGAAAGGCAAGCTCAACAAGTTAGAGGATCCATGACAACATACTTTATCTCAGATATAAGAAAGACATAACTCATTACGTTGTCTTCCTTGTCCAACATCAACTCTTTAGCATGTCATATTTTAATGAGTGCTCTCAATCATAAAAGATGTCAATGATAATATATCTATATGTGAAAACCTCTCTTTCCTTATTACTTCCTATTAATTGCAACAATGACCAAAGCTATGTGTGCCAACTCCCAACAACTTTTAATCATCATACTCTTTCTATGTGAAGTCATTACTCTCAATAAGATCAATATGAACTCTTTGTTTCTTTTTATTTTTTTTCTCTTTTCTTTTATTCACCCAAGATCATGGAAAAATAATCAAGCCCTTGACTCAACACTAATCTTTATTATATATAACTCACGGACTTGATTACATAGAGAGATCAAAAAGCAAAACTCAAAACTAGATCATGCCATAAACTTTATTCTACTAGATCAAGATACTACTAATAGGATCAAACTAAGAAAAAAACCGGTAAAGATAGGAGTTGTGATTATGATACGATACCGGGGAACCTCCCCCAAGCTTGGCAGTTGCCAAGGGGAGTGCCCATACCCATGTGATCATATCTCCTTTGTCGATGAAGAAGGTGGTGGTGATGTTGGTGATCCGGGCCTTGCGTCCATCTTCCAAGGCATAGGTTCTCCATCATAGAAAGATGATCGAGTCTCCGGGATCCTCAAATCTACAGCCAAACTCATCCTTTTGAATCTATATTCATACTCACAGTTTTGGTTTTGCAGGTCATAGATTTGGGCTTGGATGTGCTCGATCTTCTCATGAAGCTTGAAGATAGTCTCCCCGATGTTGTCAGCATCCAACTTGTGGTTGATAGTAAACTCCGCGATCATCATGTGGTTAGAGTTGAGTCCATGTTCCACCATCCCTTGGCACTTGAAAACTTGTTGCTCCATTGCTTCGAGCCTCGTCTCCATGCTTCCGGTCCCCTTTGGTCCCTCTTCATCACGGATGTGCAGCAACCCATCATGCAACTCAATGGTTTGAGGGTGTCGCAACACCTCCGTGAGGTAAGGGTTGATGACCTTCTTGAAGAACTTGTCCTTGGAGGCGCTTGGGGCCGTCATGATAACCTAGATCTGTCAGAAAACAGCTCGAAACAAGAACAGAGGAGGTTTGCGTGATACAGGAGTCAAAACCTTCCGGAGGTTATATAATGAATTTCTACTAACCAAAATACGTATTGTGCAAGAAAACGGAGTCCAGAAGGCACACGGGGTGCCCATGAGGTAGGGGGGCGCGCCCAGAGGGGTAGGGCGCGCCCACCACCCTCGTGGGGCCCTCGTGTCCTTCCCGGACTGCTACTTTTTTTCTATTTTTCTAAATATTCCAAAACAGAGAGATATTGGCTTAAAAATTGTTTTGGAGTCGGTTTACTTACCGTACCACATACCTATTCTTTTCGAAGTCTGAAACGGTCTGGAAGGTGTCCCTTATGTATTCCTCCGGGGTTACGGTTTCAATAATATTAGTTTCAACATTTATGGGATTACCCAAGATATATTGTTTGATTCTTTGACCATTTACCACCTTCGGATTTGTGCCCTCGAAGTTGTTGATTTTTATGGCACCGGAACGATAGACCTCCTCGATAACATAGGGGCTTGCCCATTTAGAGAGAAGTTTCCCTACAAAAAAAATCTTAAACGAGAGTTGTATAGAAATACATAATCACCTACATTAAACTCATGCTTTTGTATACTTTTGTCATGCCATCTTTTAACTTTTTCTTTAAACAACTTGGTATTTTCATAAGCTTGGGTTCTCCATTCATCAAGTGAGCTAATATCAAATAACCACTTTTCACCGGCAAGTTTGAAATCATAGTTGAGCTCTTTAATAGCCCAATTTGCCTTATGTTCTAGTTCGAGAGGTAAGTGACATGTTTTTCCATAAACCATTTTATACGGAGACATACCCATAGGATTTTAATATGCAGTTCTATAAGCCCATAATGCATCATCAAGTTTCTTGGACCAATTCTTTCTAGACCTATTAACAGTCTTTTGCAAAATTAATTTGAGCTCTCTATTGCTCAACTCTACTTGACCACTAGACTGTGGGTGATAAGGAGATGCAATTCTATGATTAACATCATACTTAGCAAGCACTTTACGGAAAGCACCATGAATAAAGTGTGAACCACCATCAGTCATTAAATATCTAGGGACTCCAAACCTCGGAAAAATAACTTCCTTAAGAATTTTAATAGAAGTGTCATGATCAGCACTACTAGTTGGAATAGCTTCTACCCACTTAGTAACGTAATCAACAGCCACTAGAATATGTGTGTATCCATTAGAGGTAGGAAAAGGTCCCATATAATCAAAGCCCCAAACATCAAACGGTTCAATAACAAGAGAATAATTCATAGGCATTTCTTGACGTCTACTAATATTACCAATTCTTTGACATTCATCACAAGACAAGACAAACTTACGGGCATCCTTAAAGAGAGTAGGCCAATAAAAACCAGATTGCAATACCTTATGTGCAGTTCTATCTCTAGCGTGGTGTCCTCCATATAAGCCTCGGATTGACACTTGCGTAGGATCTGTTCCTGTTCATGCTTAGGTACACAACGTCTAATAACACCATCTACTCCTTCTTTCTAAAGATGTGGGTCATCCCAAAAGTAATGTCTCAAGTCATAGAAAAACTTTTCTTTTGTTGGTATGTGAAGCTAGGTGGTATAAATTTAGCAACAATATAATTAGCATAATTAGCATACCAAGGAGTACTATGAGAGGTACTTATAACATTTAATTGTTCATCAGGAAAGCTATCATCAATAGGTTGTGGGTCATCAAGAATATTTTCTAACCTAGACAAGTTGTCTGCAACGGGGTTCTCAGCTCCTTTTCTATCAGCAATATGCAAATCAAATTCTTGTAGCAAGAGAACCCATCTAATAAGTCTAGGTGTAGAACTTTCTTTTCCATAAGGTATTTAATAGCAGCATGATCAGTTTGAATAGTTACTTTAGAATCAACAATATAAGGTCTGAACTTATCACAAGCAAATACAACTGCTAAAAGCTCTTTTTCACTAGTAGCATAATTTCTTTGAGCATTGTCTAGAGTCTTACTAGCATAATGAATAACATTTAATTTCTTATCAACTCTTTGCCCTAGAACAACACCTACAGCATAATCACTAGCATCACACATAATTTCAAAGGGTAAATTCCAATCAGGTGGCTGAACAACAGGTGCAGAGACTAATGCTTTCTTAAGTATTTCAAATGGTTCTACACAATCATCATCAAAGCAAATGGTATATCTTTTTGCAATAAATTAGTCAGAGGCCGGGAAATTTTTGAGAAGTCCTTAATGAACCTCCTGTAAAATCCATCGTGACCAAGGAAACTTCTTATACCTTTGATGTCCTTGGGACATGGCATCTTTTCAATAGCCTCGACCTTGGCTTTATCAACTTCAATACCTCTTTTAGAAACTTTATGCCCCAAGCCAATATCTTCATTAACCATAAAGTGGCACTTTTCCCAATTCAAGACAAGATTAGTTTCTTCACATCTCTGCAAAACTCGATCAAGATTGCTCAAGCAATCATCAAAAGAGGAACCATAGACGGAAAAATCGTCCATGAAAACCTCACAAATCTTTTCACAAAAGTCAGAGAATATAGCCATCATGCATCTTTGAAAGGTAGCAGGTGCATTACATAAACCAAAAGGCATACGTCTATAAGCAAAAGTACCAAAAGGGCATGTAAAAGTAGTCTTTGATTGATCTCTAGCCGACACAGGTATTTGAGAGAAACCAGAATAACCATCTAGAAAGCAATAGTGTGTATGTTTGCATAATCTTTCTAGCATTTGATCAATAAAAGGTAAGGGGTAATGATCTTTCTTAGTAGCTTTATTTAATTTGCGGAAATCAATTACCATCCTATAACCTGTAATAATTCTTTGTGGAATCAATTCATCTTTATCATTAGGAACAACAGTAATACCTCCCTTCTTAGGGACACAATGGACAAGACTTACCCACTGACTATCAGCAACGAGATAAATTATACCTGCCTCTAGAAGCTTGAGTATTTCTTTTCTTAGCACTTCTTTCATTTTAGGATTTAGACGTCGTTGAGGATCACGAACTGGTTTGGCATCTGCTTCCAGATTTATTTTATGTTGACATAGTGGGACTAATGCCCTTAAGATCATCAAGAGTATATCCAATAGCAGCACGATGCTTCTTTAGAGTTTTCAATAATCTTTCTTCTTCATGCTCTAAAAGGTTAGCACTAATAATAACAGGATATATCTTCTTTTCATCAAGATAATCATATTTAAGATTACCAGGCAAGAGTTTAAGCTCAAACACGGGATCACCCTTGGGTGGAGGAGGATCCCCTAAAATTTCAACAGGCAAATTGTGTTGCAGAATAGGTTCCTGTTTAAAGAATACTTCATCTATTTCCCTTCTTTCATTCATGAACATATCATTTTCATGGTCTAGCAAATAATGTTCTAAAGGATCACTAGGAGGTACGGCAATAGAAGCAAGACCAATAATTTCATCCTTACTAGGTAATTCTTCCTCACGATGTTATTTACTAAATTTAGAGAAATTAAACTCATGAACCATATCACCTAAGCCAATAGTAACAACATTCTTTTTGCAATCTATCCTAGCATTAACAGTGTTCAAGAAGGGTCAACCAAATATAATGGGACAAAAGCTATCTTGCGGAGAAGTAAGAACAAGAAAATGAGCAGGATATTTAGTTTTCCCACACGAGACTTCAACATCTCTAACAATTCCAATTGGTGAAATAGTATCTCTATTGGCAAGTTTAATTGTGACATCAATACCTTCTAACTCAGCAGGTGCAATTTCATTCTTAATTTCTTCGTATAAAGTATGCGGTATAACACTAGCACTCGCACCCATATCACATAAGCCATGATAACAATGATCTCCTATTTTAACAGAAATAACAGGCACGCCTACCACAGGTCTATGTTTATCTTTAGCACAAGCTTTAGCAATTCTAGCAGTTTCACCTTCGAACTGAATAACATGCCCATCAATATTATCAGACAAGAGATCTTTAACAATAGCAATATTAGGTTCTACTTTAACTTGCTCAGGAGGTGTATAAGTTCTAATATTGCTTTTATGAACAACAGTTGAAGCTTTAGCAGGATCCTTTATTCTAACAGGGAAAGGTGGTTTCTCAATATAAGAAGTAGGAACAATAGGATCATTATAAGTGACAGTCTTTTCTTCAACTTTAATAGGTGCAACTACTTTTACTTCTATGGGAGGATGATATTTAAACCACTTCTCCTTAGGGAGATCAACATAAGTAGCAAAAGATTCACAGAAAGAAGCTACTATCTCAGAGTCAAGTCCATATTTAGTGCTAAACTTACGGAAAATATTGGTATCCATAAAAGATTTAACACAATCAAACTTAGGTGTCATACCTGACTCCTTACCTTCGTCGAGGTCCCAATCTTTAGAGTTGCGTTTAATTCTATCCAATAAATTCCATCTGATTTCAATAGTCTTCATCATAAAAGAGCCAGCACAAGAAGTATCGAGCATGGTTTGATTATTATGAGAAAGCTGAGCATAAAAACTTTGCACAATTATTTCTCTCGAGAGCTCATGATTGGGGCATGAATATAACATTGATTTAAGACTCCCCCAAGCTTGAGCGATGCTTTCTCCTTCGCGAGGCCAGAAATTATATATATATAATTGCGACCACGATGAACAAGATGCATAGGGTAATACTTTTGATGAAATTCCAACTTCAATCTTTTATAGTTCCATGATCTCATATCATCACATAGCCTATACCATATCAATGCGTCTCCCTTCAAAGATAAAGGGAAGACCTTCTTCTTAGAAACATCATCGGGTATACCTACAAGCTTAAATAATCCACAAACTTCATCCACATATATCAAGTGCTCATTAGGATGCTTTGTTCCATCTCCTGTAAAAGGGTTAGCTAGCAGTTTTTCCATCATACCCGAAGGAAATTCAAAAGGAGTTTCATTTTCAATAGGTTCAGTAGGTTGAGGAGCAAGTCTTTGCTTTACTGGACGGGGTGAAGATACCCCGAACAAGCCCCTCAGAGAATTACTTTACATAGTAACAAGTGACAGTAAATTTCAGCACACTATATAAATTTTTCCTTACCAAATTCCACCTACCAAAGGCGCTACACTCCCCGGCAACGACGCCAGAAAAGAGTCTTGATGACCCACAAGTATAGGGGATCTATCGTAGTCCTTTCGATAAGTAAGAGTGTCGAACCCAACGAGGAGCAGAAAGAAATGATAAGCGCTTTTCAGCAAGGTATTCTCGGCAAGTACTGAAATAAGTGGTAACATATAGTTTTGTGATAAGATAAATTGTAACGAGCAACAAGTAACAAAAGTAAATAAAGTGCAGCAAGGTGGCCCAATCCTTTTTGTAGCAAAGGACAAGCCAGAACAAACTCTTATAATAGGAAAAGCGCTCCCGAGGACACATGGGAATATCGTCAAGCTAGTTTTCATCACGTTCATATGATTCACGTTCGATACTTTGATAATTTGATATGTGGGTGGACTAGTGCTTGGGTGCTGTTCTTACTTGAACAAGCATCCCACTTATGATTAACCTCTATTGCAAGCATCCACAACTACAACAAAAGTATTAAGGTAAACCTAACCATAGCATGAAACATGTGGATCCAAATCAGCCCCTTACGAAGCAACGCATAAACTAGGGTTTAAGCTTCTGTCACTCTAGCAACCCATCATCTACTTATTACTTCCCAATGCCTTCCTCTAGGCCCAAATAATGGTGAAGTGTTATGTAGTCAACGTTCACATAACACCACTAGAGGCTAGACAACATACATCTTATCAAAATATCAAACGAATACCAAATTCACATGACTACTAATAGCAAGACTTCTCCCTTGTCCTCAGGAACAAACGTAATTACTCACAAAGCATATTCATGTTCATAATCAGAGGGGTAATAATATGCATATAGGATCTGAACATATGATCTTCCACCAAATAAAGCAACTAGCATCAACTACAAGGAGTAATCAACACTACTAGCAACCTACTAGCACCAATCCCGGACTTTGAGACAAGAACTGGATACAAGAGATGAACTAGGGTTTGGAGATGAGATGGTGCTGGTGAAGATGTTGATGGAGATTGCCCTCTCCCAATGAGAGGAGCGTTGGTGATGACGATGGTGATGATTTCCCCCTCCTGGAGGGAAGTATCCCCGGCAGAACAGCTCTGCTGGAGCTCTAGATTGGTTCCGCCAAGGTTCCGCCTCGTGGCGGCGGAGTCTCGTCCCGAAAGGTTCCCTCGTGATTTTTTTCTCACCGAAAGACTTCATATAGCAGAAGATGGACGTCGGAGAGCCACCAAGGGCCCATGAGGTAGGGGGGCGCGCCCCCACCCTCGTGAGCTGGGTGTGGGCCCCCTGGCCTTCATCTTTGGCGAGGATTTTTATTTATTTATTTGAAGATGTTCCGTGGAGTTTCAGGACTTTTGGAGTTGCGCAGAATAGGTATCTAATATTTGATCCTTTTCCAGCCCAGAATTCCAGCTGCCAACATTCTCCCTCCTTATGTAAACCTTGTAAAATAAGAGAGAATAGCCATAAGTATTGTGACATAAAGTGAAATAACAGTCCATAATGCAATAAATATCGATATAAAAGCATGATGCAAAATGGACGTATCAGGTCTTCATTTGAAACAATGCGGAATAGTTTCGCAACTCACGCCACCCGGAACACCACAGCGTAATGGTGTGTCTGAACGTCGTAATCGTACTTTACTCGATATGGTGCGATCTATGATGTCTCTTACTGATTTACTGCTATCGTTTTGGGGTTATGCTTTAGAGACGACTGCATTCACGTTAAATAGGGCACCATCTAAATCCGTTGAGACGACTCCTTATGAACCGTGGTTTGCCAAGAAACCAAAGTTGTTGTTTCTTAAAGTTTGGGGTTGCGATGCTTATGTGAAAAAGCTTCAACCTGATAAGCTCGAACCCAAATCGGAGAAATGTGTCTTCATAGGATACCCAAAAGAGACAGTTGGGTACACCTTCTATCACAGATCGGAAGGCAAGATTTTTGTTGCTAAGAATGGATCCTTTCTAGAGAAGGAGTTTCTCTCGAAAGAAGTGAGTCGGAGGAAAGTAGAACTTGATGAGGTAACTGTACCTGCTCCCTTATTGGAAAGTAGTTCATCACAAAAACCGGTTCCTGTGACACCTACACCAATTAGTGAGGAAGCTAATGATGATGATCATGAAACTTCAGATCAAGTTACTACCGAAACTCGTAGGTCAACCAGAGTAAGATCCGCACTAGAATGGTAGGGTAATCCTATTCTGGAGGTAATGTTACTAGACCATGACGAACCTACGAACTATGAGGAAGCAATGATGAGCCCAGATTCCGCAACATAGCTTGAGGCCATGAAATCTAAGATGGGATCCATGTATGAGAACAAAGTATGGACTTTGGTTGACTTGCCCGATGATCGGCAAGCCATCGAGAATAAACGGATCTTCAAGAAGAAGATAGATGCTGATGGTAATGTTACTATCTACAAAGCTCGACTTGCTACGAAAGGTTTTCAACAAGTTCAAGGAGTTGACTACGATGAGACCTTCTCACCCGTAGCGATGCTTAAGTCCGTCCGAATCATGTTAGCTATTGCCGCATTTTATGATTATGAAATTTGGCAAATGGATGTAAAGACTGCATTCCTGAATGGATTTCTAGAAGAAGAGTTGTATATGCTGCAACTTGAAGGTTTTATCGATCCAAAGGGTGCTAACAAAGTGTGCAAGCTCCAGCGGTCCATTTATGGACTGGTGCAAGCCTCTCGGAGTTGGAATAAATGTTTTGATAGTGTGATCAAAGCATATGGTTTTATACAGACTTTTGGAGAAGCCTGTATTTACAAGAAAGTGAGTGGGAGGTCTGTAGCATTTCTAATATTATATGTGGATGACATATTGTTGATTGGAAATGATATAGAATTTCTGGATAGCATAAAAGGATACTTGAATACGAGTTTTTCAATTAAAGACCTCGGTGAAGCTGCTTACATATTGGGCATCAAGATCTATAGAGATAGATCAAGACGCTTAATTGGACTTGCACAAAGCACATACTATAACGCCTTCGATGCGGCTATATCTCCCACGTGTCGAAGCACGACTTAGAGGCATAACCGCATTGAAAGCAATGTCGCAAGTGAGGTAATCTTCACAAACAACCCATGTAATACAATAGGGTAAAAGATACATAGTTGGCTTACAATCGCCACTTCACACAATTACATGAATAAAGCATTACAACATAAAAAAAACAATCAAGGTCCGACTACTGAACCAAAATAAAATAAGAACCCCAAATGCGACAAGGTCCCCGATCGACCCCAACTGGGCTCCACTACTGATCAACTAGAACGAAACAACACAAAGGACAAGATATTCATCGAGCTCCTCTTGAGCTTGGTTGCGTCATCTGCACGGACTCATCGGCACCTGCAAGCTGGTTTTGGAAGTATCTGTGAGTCACGGGGACTCAGCAATCTCACACCCTCGCGATCAAGACTAATTTAAGCTTATGGGTAAGGTAAAGGTATGAGGTGGAGTTGCAGCAAGCGACTAGCTTATATGGTGGCTAACTTATTCACAAAAGAGAGCGAGAAGAGAAGGCAAAAGCACGATCAAACAACTATGATCAAGAAGTGATCCTAGAACAACCTACGTCAATCATAACTCCAACACCGTGTTCACTTCCCGGACTCCGCCGAGAAGAGACCATCACGGTAACACACGCGGTTGATGTATTTTAATTAAGGTTAACTTCAGGTTTTCTACAACCGGACATTAACAAATTCCCATCTACCCATAACCGCGGGCACGACTTTCGAAAGTTCAAATCCCTGCAGGGGTGTCCCAACTTAGCCCATCACAAGCTCTCACGGTCAACGAAGGATATTCCTTCTAGCGGGAAGACCCGATCAGGCTCGGAATGCCGGTTACAAGACATTTTGACAGGTAAAAACAAGACCAGCAAGACCGCCCGATGCGCCGACATCCTGATAGGAGCTGCACATATCTCATTCTCAGGGAAACGCCGGATGAGCGCTCCGTACAACTAAAACTAGCCCTCAAGTTTCCCTGAGGTGGCGCTGCAAAGGACTCTAGTTCGGACCAACACTTAGACAAGCACTGGCCCGGAGGGGGGTTAAAATAAAGATGACCGTTAGGATGCGCGACTCCCAAGGGAAAAAGGCTAGGTGGCGAATGGTAAAACCAAGGTTGGGCCTTGCTGGAGGAGTTTTATTCAAGGCGAACTGTCAAGGGGTTCCCATTATTACCCAACCGCGTAAGGAACGCAAAATCCGGGAACATAACACCGATATGACGAAAACTAGGGCGGGAAGAGTGGAACAAAACACCAGGCATAAGGACGAGCCTTCCACCCTTTACCAAGTATATAGATGCATTAATTAAAATAAGAGATATTGTGATATCCCAACAAATATCCATGTTCCAACAAGGAACAACATCTCCATGTTCCAACAAGGAACAAACTTCAATCTTCACCTGCAACTAACAACGCTATAAGAGGGGCTGAGCAAAGCGGTAACATAGCCAAACAATGGTTTGCTAGGACAAGGTGGGTTAGAGGCTTGGTTTAACAATATGGGAGGCATGATAAGCAAGTGGTAGGTATCGCAGCATAGGCATAGCAAAAGAGCGAGCAACTAGCAAGCAAAGATAGAAGTGATTTCGAGGGTATGGTCATCTTGCCTGAAATCCCGCAAGGAACAAGAACGAGTCCATGAAGAAGATACACAGACGTAGTCGAACGGATCCTCACACACACGACGTTATCAGAACCAACCCGAAGAAGCAACACCGGAAAGAAGCAAACAACATAGTAAACAACCAACACATCAACATGTCATGATGCACAATCGAGTATGATGCATGTCCGGTTTAATGAAGCATGGCATGGCAAAGTGCACAAACAATCCTACAAATTAAGTGGAGCTCATTATGCAACGGAGTTGCATATTAAAGAAAACACCACATGACTTATTTAGTTCGATCTTGTTTATGTACCCAACAATATTAAATGTTGTTAAACATGGCAAGAGGGTGAAGCAAATGAAAACTACCTATCTAGGCAAGTTTAAATGAGGCCGGAACAACAAGCAACAAGTCCGGAAAAATCCTCATGTGCATATTTTGGTTATGGTACTGTTCTGCCCTAAACCATATTTTAGAGTTGTTTAACATGCAAAGTGATGCCACCAAGTTAAACTAGGCATTTTTCTACCCCATTTACATATAAAGTTCATTAGATTCCGAGCTACGGTTGCTTAGTTATGAAGTAAAGCATTTTAACATGGCATAGGGGCAAATTTTAAAAAAACAGCATTTTAAACATTTCAAACATGCATGAAAGTTGCATATTATGAAACTAGACGAAAATCTAAGCAACTTTCATGTTAAGTTTGTCTTAATCCGATGCACGGTTATTGAGTTATTATATGCATGATCTACAAGGTTTTTTTTTGCAAATCTGCATTCTCTAAAAAAATAGCTAAAACGTTCTGCGAAAAAAACACATCTTGGACCGAATCTGGCTGGCCCGATAAAGAGAAAAGGCTGCTGCTTACATGGGCCAAGCCCAGTCGGTGGAGATGCTGGTTGCTGGAGCCGGACAGGGACGAGGCCAACAAGGCCGGGTCAACGGGTGCAGGGACTTGGCGCTGCGTGCGTTCCAGGAAGGCGAGCTGGCGAAGCAGGGGACGACAGCCAGCGAACAGGAGGGCACCAGCGGTGGGGATGGGGCCCCGCCGGCGGCATCCGGCCGTGAACGGGCAAGGGCAGCGGAGGCCGGCCGGATCTGGTGGGTGGCCGTGGTGGGACTTGGCGAGGAAGCGACCCGCCGGAGCTTCTGCGAGGCTTCCATGGTGGCGCTGCTTCCAAGAAAAGAGAGATCAGGGAAGGAGAGAAATGAGGCAGGAGGGAAGGAAGGATAGGGGAGGCGCGGTGGGGCTCATCTTGCTAGCTGGTTCGATCGGTGGCGAGGACGGGCTTGGGGGGAGTTGGGCCGGATCGAGGCAAAGAGGCAGGCCATCGCAGCGCTCCGGTCAACGCAGGCGAGAGGAGGCGCTGGCTGCGTGCGTTCCTCTCCTGCTCGATGCAGGATGCAGGGGAGGCCGGCGATGGCGCGAAGACCGGCGAGGGCTCCGACGAGGACCGGCCGGAAGGGACTGGGACGGCGGGATCCGACGGATCTGGGCAGGGGAATGGAGCTCCAGCGGCACGGCAGGGAGCTCGGCGGGGCGCAGAATCCTGGCGGACGATGACGAGCGGCATTGGGCATTCAGATCCACAGGATCAAGACGAGGAAAGTGGCTCATCCTCGTCCTCGAGGTCTCGCATAACCAGGGGAGATGGAGGCGGGATGAGGCTGGAGATTCCAGCAGAGGAGGCCGGCAATGGGGACGAGCTTGAGGCCGTCCATGGCGTCGGACGACGTCCTCCTCGTTCCCTACAGGCAGACGACGATGGAAGAGCGGGTGAGCACGGGGAAGGAGAAAGGGAAAGAGACGACCGAGGAGAAGGGAGACAAGGCCGGCCTGGGGGTGCTGGTCACCGGCGGCGACGTCTGGTTGAGGGAGAGGCGAGGAGAAGGATAAGTCGATCGATGGGGTGGGTGGGACAGAGAGGATCGGGAGAAGCTCTGGTTGGTGGGTGCGCTGTGGGATCCAAGGAGGAGCACTGGTTGGTTGGATCGGGCAGGGGGAGGTTTCGAGGGGGATTTGGAATGTGGCGGCGGCTGAATTGGACTGATGGGACACGCCTCCTAATTTCTAGGGTTTGCCCAAAATAGGCTATTGGTTGATCTATATATAGCAAAAAAGGCTAAGTTTAGGGGCATTTGATCCCTCCGATCTTAATCGGACGGTCGAGAAAAATATATGCTAGGAAGTCCAATTAACAAAACGGAGACATTTTGTAGATGTTTGGGGATGATCCGGACCCAAGGGTGATGACTACCCGGGTCGGGTTCGGGACAATTTTCGGACGCGTGTGAGGAGGGCCACAGGCTGACAAGAGAGCTTCGGCTAAGCCTGGCAGTAGGTAGTGGACTGTGCAGAAGGCCTCAGGCTGAGAGAAGAGAAGAGAGAGGCCCGGCGACTGTTTCCGGAGACCGAAAACGTCCGATGATAGACCGACTATATTGTCGCTATAGTTAACGGTTGGGCTATCAAACGAACTCCGAATGCGATGAAACTTGACAGGCGGTCTATCTACACTGTAATAAGACCACACGCCAACTTTCATCCCATTCCGAGAACATTTTCCGGCCACTTATAAAATACTATTTCGGACATGCCGCGGGCGCGTGCAAGTGTGGTTGGGCTCAGAACGGACAACAGACGGAACTGGGGGAACCCGGACGGATGCAGGTTTTAAAACATGATGATGCAATGCACATGATGACATGATAAGATGCAACACGCAAGCAAAAGACATGACAACGGCAGTGAATAACTGGAAGACACTTGGCACAACGGTCTCGGGGCATCACACATACCTTGACAAAGTTTTGAAGAAGTTGAAAATGGATAAGGCAAAGAAAGGATTCTTACCTGTGTTACAAGGTGTGAAGTTGAGTAAGACTCAATGCCCGACCACTGCAGAAGATAGAGAGAAAATGAAAGATGTTCCCTATTCTTCGACAATAGGCTCTATAATGTGTTGTGTACCAGACCTGATGTGTGCCTTGCTATTAGTTTAGCAGGGAGGTACCAAAGTAATCCAGGAGTGGATAACTGGACATCGGTCAAGAATATCCTGAAATACCTGAAAAGGAATAAGGATATGTTTCTCATTTATGGAGGTGACAAAGAGCTCATCATAAATGGTTACGTTGATGCAAGCTTTGACACCGATCCGGACGATTCTAAATTGCAAACCGGATACGTGTTTATATTGAACGGTGGAGCTGTCAGTTGGAGCAGTTCTAAACAAAGCGTCATGGTGAGATCTACGTGTGAAGCGGAGTACATTGCTGCTTCAGAAGCAGCAAATGAAGGAGTCTGGATGAAGGAGTTCATATCCGATCTAGGTGTCATACCTAGTGCATCGGGTCCAATGAAAATGTTTTGTGACAATACTGGTGCAATTGCCTTGGCAAAGGAATCCAGATTTCACAAGAGAACCAAGCACATCAAGAGACGCTTCAATTCCATGCGCGATCAAGTCCAGGTGGGAGACATAGAGATTTGCAAGATACATATGGATCTGAATGTTACAGACCCGTTGACTAAGCCTCTCTCACGAGTAAAACATGATCAACATGAAGACTCCATGGGTGTTAGAATCATTACTATGTAATATAGATTATTGACTCTAGTGCAAGTGGAAGACTGAAGGAAATATGTCCTAGAGGAAATAATAAAGTTATTATTTATTTCCTTATATCATGATAAATGTTTATTATTCATGCTAGAATTGTATTAACCGGTAACATGATACATGTGTGAATACATAGACAAACAGAGTGTCACTAGTATGCCTCTACTTGACTAGCTCGTTGATCAAAGATGGTTATGTTTCCTAACCATAGACACGAGTTGTCATTTGATAAACGGGATCATATCATTAGGTGAATGATGTGATTGACTTGACCCATTTCGTCATCTTAGCACTTGATCGTTTTAGTTTACTGCTATTGCTTTC
Organism: Triticum dicoccoides; assembly: GCF_002162155.2. NCBI lineage: Eukaryota > Viridiplantae > Streptophyta > Magnoliopsida > Poales > Poaceae > Triticum > Triticum dicoccoides. Next base: position 511,738,754 of record NC_041386.1, on the reverse strand, counting down.
TTCGTGAGTTATACATGTTCCTATGACTATGAGATTATGTAACTCCCGATTACCGGAGGAGCACTTTGTGTGCTACTAAACGTCACACCGTAACTGGGTGATTATAAAGGTGCTCTAAAGGTGTCTCCGATGGTACTTGTTGAGTTGACATAGATCAAGATTACGATTTGTCACTCTGGTTGTCGGAGAGGTATCTCTGGGCCCACTCGGTAATGCACATCACTATAAGCTTTGCAAGCATTGTATCTAATGAGTTAGTTGCGGGATGATGCATTACAGAACGAGTAAAGAGACTTGCCGGTAACGAGATTGAACTAGGTATTGAGATACCGACGATCGAATCTCGGGCAAGTAACATACCGATGACAAAGGGAACAACGTATGCTCTTATGCGGTTTGACCGATAAAGATCTTCATAGAATATGTGGGAGCCAATATGAACATCCAGGTTCCGCTATTGGTTATTGACCGGTGATGTGTCTCGGTCATGTCTACATAGTTCTCGAACCCGTAGGGTCCGCATGCTTAAAGTTTGGTGATGATACGTCTCCAACGTATCTATAATTTTTGATTGCTCCATGCTATATTATCTACTATTTTGGACATTATTGGGCTTTATTACCCACTTCTATATTATTTTTGGGACTAACCTATTAACCAGAGGCCCAGACTAGAATTGCTGTTTTTTGCCTATTTTAGGGTTTCGAAGAAAAGAAATATCAAACAGAGTCCAAACGGAATGAAACCTTCGGGAACGTGATCTTCTCACCGAACATGATCCAAGAAACTTGGACCCTACGTCAAGAAATAAAGGAGGAGGCCACGAGGTAGGGGGGTGCGCCTACCCCCCAGGCGCGCCCTCCACCCTCGTGCCCCCTGTTGCTCCACCGACGTACTCCTTCCTCTTATATATACCTACGTACCCCCAAACGATCATATACGGAGCAAAAACCCTAATTCCACCACCGTAACTTTCTGTATCCACGAGATCCCATCTTGGGGCATGTTCCGGAGCTCCGCCGGAGGGGGCATCCATCACGGAGGGCTTCTACATCAACATCATAGCCCCTCCGATGAAGTGTGAGTAGTTTACCTCAGACCTTCGGGTCCATAGTTATTAGCTAGATGTCTTCTTCTCTCTTTTTGGATCTCAATACAATGTTCTCCCCCTCTCTTGTGGAGATCTATTCGATGTAATCTTCTTTTTGCAGAGTGTTTGTTGAGATCGATGAATCGTGGGTCTATGATCAAGATTATCTATGAACAATATTTGAATCTTCTCTGAATTCTTTTATGTATGATTGGTTATCTTTGCAAGTCTCTTCGAATTATCAGTTTGGTTTGGCCTACTAGATTGATCTTTCTTGCAATGGGAGAAGTGCTTAGTTTTGGGTTCAATCTTGTGGTGTCCTTTCCCAGTGATAGTAGGGGCAACAAGGCACGTATTGTATTGTTGCCATCGAGGATAACAAGATGGTTTTTTATCATATTGCATGAATTTATCCCTCTACATCATGTCATCTTGCTTAAGGCGTTTCTTTGTTTTCATGAACTTAATACTCTAGATGCATGCTAGATAGCGGTCGATGAGTGGAGTAATAGTAGTAGATACAAGCAGTAGTCGGTCTACTTGTCTCGGACGTGATGCCTATATACATGATCATACCTAGATATTCTCATAACTATGCTCAATTCTGTCAAATGCTCAACAGTAATTCGTTCACCCACTGTAAAATACTTATGCTCTTGAGAGAAGCCACTAGTGAAACCTATGGCCCCCGGGTCTATCTTCATCATATTAATCTTCCAATACTTAGTTATTTCCTTTGCCTTTTACTTTGCTTTTATTTTACTTTGCATCTTTATCACAAAAACACCAAAAATATTATCCTATCATATCTATCAGATCTCACTCTTGTAAGTGACCGTGAAGGGATTGACAACCCCTTATCGCGTTGGTTGCGAGAAGTTATTTGCTTTGTGTAGGTACGAGGGACTCATGTGTAGCCTCCTGGATTGATACCTTGGTTCTCAAAAACTGAGGGAAATACTTACGCTACTTTGCTGCATCATCCTTTCCTCTTCAAGGAAATCAAACGCAGTGCTCAAGAGGTAGCAAGAAGATTTCTGGCGCCGTTGCCGGGGAGTCTACGCAAAAGTCAACATACCAAGTACCCATCACAACCCTTATCTTCCGCATTATAATTGCCATTTGCCTCTTGTTTTCCTCTCCCCACTTCACCCTTGTCGTTTTATTCGCCCTCCCTCTCTCTATCCTCCCTCTCTTTCTCTATTCGCCTCTTTTCAGTTTGCTTGTCGCTATGGCTAGTCCCTTGTCCACTCCGTTGTCCCCTAAGTTTGAAGTCTTTCACTTCAAACAAAGACAAGGAGAAAACTTAAAAGATGTCTGGTTGAGGATAATGGAGTCTTATCGTAATTGTACCTTTGAAGTGAACCTGAGAATTTTGCTTCGCAATTTCTATGTTGGATAAAATATGTCTCATAGACAACTCTTGGATTGTGTTGCCGAAGGCAATTTTGTTGAAATTGATCCCCATATTGCACTTGAAATTATAGAAGGTATAGTGGGAACACTACCTCAACAAAAGGGGCCTCATCCTACCCAGGAAGAGACACAACTTTTTGAATTTTTTTGTGAAGTTACTAAGATTTTACAGAAGTCTCTTGAACCTCTTAAGAACGTTAGCGGAAATATTCACCACATGAATATGTTGATTACTCCTTGCAATAAGTGGTTGGATTCTTTAGATCTAAAAATTTCAGAATATGAAGGGAAACGTAAAGAACCTCCTGGATTCAAGCTTGATTCCGCTAAAAAGTTGAAAATCAAAGATGGCAATACCTAGATCTATCCTCGTTTTTATGCCTAGCTAGGGGCGTTAAACGATAGCGCTTGTTGGGAGGCAACCCAATTTTGTTTTTATTCCTTGCTTTTGCTCCTGTTTAGTAATAAATAATTTACCTAGCCTCTGTTTTGGTAGTGTTTTTTTGTGTTTAATTAGTGTTTGTGCCAAGTAGAACCGTTGGGAAGACTTGGGGAAAGTCTTGATATCTTGCTGTAAAAAACAGAAACTTTAGCACTCACGAGAAATGCTGCCATTTTTATTTGGGAAGTGCTATTTAGTTGATTCTTTTTGAATATGATTAATAGATAAATTCCTCATGTCCAGCAATTTATTTTAGAATTTTTGGGGGTCCAGATCTTGCGCTAGATACAGATTACTACAGACTGTTCTGTTTTTGACAGATTCTGTTTTTCATGTGTTGTTTGCTTATTTTGATGAATCTATGGCCAGTAAAATAGTTTATAAACCATAGAGAAGTTGGAATACACTAGGTTTAACACCAATATAAATAAGTAATTAGTTCATTACAGTACCTTGAAGTGGTCTTTTGTTTTCTTTCGCTAACGGAGCTCACGAGATTTTCTACTTTAAGTTTTGTGTTGTGAAGTTTTCAAGTTTTGGGTAAAGATTTGATGGATTATGGAACAAGGAGTGGCAAGAGCCTAAGCTTGGGGATGCCAATGGAACCCCCAATATAATCTAAGGACACCTAAAAGCCAAATCTTGGGGATGCCCCGGAAGGCATCCCCTCTTTCGTCTACTTCTATCGGTAACTTTACTTGGAGCTATATTTTTATTCGACCACATGGTATGTGTTTTGTTTGGAGCGTCTTGTATGATTTGAGTCTTTGCTTTTTAGTTTACCACAATCATCCTTGCTGTACACACCTTCTTAGAGAGCCATACATGATTTGGAATTTGTTAGAATACTCTATGTGCTTCACTTATATCTTTTGAGTTATATAGTTTTGCTCTAGTACTTCACTTATATCTTTTAGAGCACGATGGTGGATTTGTTTTATAGAAACTATTGATCTCTCATGATTCACTTAGATTATTTTGAGAGTCTTAAATAGCATGGTAATTTGCTTAAACAATCCTAATATGCTAGGTATTCAAGATTAGTAAAAAAATTCTTATGAGTGTTTTGAATACTAAGAGAAGTTTGATGCTTGATGATTGTTTTGAGATATGGAGGTAATAATATCAAAGTCGTGCTAGTTGAGTAGTTGTGAATTTGAGAAATGCTTGTGTTGAAGTTTGCAAGTCCCGTAGCATGCACGTATGGTAAACGTTATGTAACAAATTTGAAACATGAGGTGTTCTTTGATTGTCCTCCTTATGAGTGGCGGTCGGGGACGAGCGATGGTCTTTTCCTACCAATCTATCCCCCTAGGAGCATGCACGTAGTGCTTGGTTTTTGATGACTTGTAGATTTTTGCAATAAGTATGTGAGTTCTTTATGACTAATGTTGAGTCCATGGATTATATGCACTCTCACCCTTCCATCATTGCTAGCCTCTTCGGTACCGTGCATTGCCCTTTCTCACATTGAGAGTTGGTGCAAACTTCGCCGGTGCATCCAAACCCCATGATATGATACACTCTTTCACACATAAACCTCCTTATATCTTCCTCAAAACATCCACCATACCTACCTATTATGGCATTTCCATAGCCATTCCGAGATATATTGCCATGCAACTTTCCACCGTTCCGTTTATCATGACACATTCATCATTGTCATATTTCTTAGCATGATCATGTAGTTGACATAGTATTTGTGGCAAAGCCACCATTCATAATTCTTTCATACATGTCACTCTTGGTTCATTGCATATCTCGGTACACCGCCGGAGGCATTCATATAGAGTCATATTTTGTTCTAGCATTGAGTTGTAATCATTGAGTTGTAAATAAATAGAAGTGTGATGATCATCATTTTCTAGAGCATTGTCCCAAGTGAGGAATTAAAAAAAAAGAAAAAGAGAGAAGGGACAATGTTACTATCATTTGCCACACTTGTGCTTCAAAGTAGCACCATAATCTTCATGATAGAGAGTCTTTTGTTTTGTCACTTTCATATACTAGTGGGAATTTTTCATTATAGAACGTGGCTTGTATATTCCAACAATGGGCCTCCTCAAGTGCCCTAGGTCTTCGTGAGCAAGCAAGTTGGATGCACACCCACTTAGTTTCTTTTGAGCTTTCATACATTTATAGCTCTAGTACATCCGTTGCATGGCAATCCCTATTCCTTGCATTAACATCAATCGATGGGCATCTCCATAGCCCATTGATTAGCCTCGTTGATGTGAGACATTCTCTTTTTTGTCTTCTCCACATAACCCCCATCATCATATTCTATTCCACCCATAGTGCTATGTCCATGGCTCGCGCTCATATATTGCGTGAAAGTTTATAGGTTTGAGATTACTAAAGTATAAAACAATTGCTTGGCTTGTCATCGGGGTTGTGCATGATGAGAGCATTCTTGTGTGACAAAAATGGAGCATGACTAAACTATATGATTTTGTAGGGATGAACTTTCTTTGGCCATGTTATTTCGAGAAGACATAATTTTTTAGTTAGTATGCTTGAAGTATTATTATTTTTATGTCAATATGAACTTTTATCTTGAATCTTTAGGATCTGAATATTCATACCACAGTTAAGAAGAATTACATTTAAATTATGCCAAGTAGCACTCCGCATCAAAAATTCCGTTTTTATCATTTACCTACTTGAGGACGAGCAGGAATTAAGCTTGGGGATGTTTGATACGTCTCCAACGTATCTATAATTTTTGATTGCTCCATGCTATATTATCTACTGTTTTGGACATTATTGGGCTTTATTATCCACTTTTATATTATTTTTGGGACTAACCTATTAACCGAAGGCCCAACCCAGAATTGCTGTTTTTTTTGCCTATTATAGGGTTTAACCTTCGGGAACGTGATTTTCTCACCGAACATGATCCAGGAGACTTGGACCCTACGTCAAGAAATAAAGGAGGAGGCCATGAGGTAGGGGGCGCGCCTACCCCCCAGGCGCGCCCTCCACCCTCGTGGGCCCCCTGTTGCTCCACCGACATTGTTGGAGTAACTGGACACGAATACCCCGAAGACGGTGAGACGATATTTCAAGACATCGGGGCTAGCAAAGCCCCTCAGTCCGACTGCCCGGCCGCTTCTGCCGACTCCCCATCTGACTGCTCTGCCCAACCAGCTGCCGACTGCAGCCCGAACCAACATCGACAAGACACCGACGAGACGATCGTACCCGAGCACTATTCACATGTCATCTCAGCCATCATGTATAGTGTCACTTGTCCCCTAGCACTATTTATGAAGTGACCCAAGGGACAAGGATGACATGCACCATGCCTTATCCATGCCCACTACAAGGCTTACATCCTAAGCTACCCTCTCCTATATAAAGGGGCATCCATCCATCCATCCAGGGGATGGACTCTCACGCACACACACAAGCAACTAGCTAGCAAGCTAGCTAGCTATCCATCCATCCATCCATCCACATGAGCACACATGCTCACGGACATGAGCATGGCCGGCCACTAGCATGCCTCATATAGGCATATACAAAGCCAGATGCTGATGGCACTGAGCTCAGATACAGGTCCAGGAACACTCTGTACCAGATATACTCGGACATGCAGGAGTAGGAGTGTTATCTCTCCGGAGAGCCCCGAACCTGGGTAAACTAGCGCGTGCTACTCGCATACCCACTCCCGGGCCTATCAGCAGCAGTCTTACCCTCACACTAAGCCCTTGTGGCATCTGTCGACTCGCAAGCCCCCTGTGAGAATACCACGACAGTTGGCGCCCACCATAGGGCGGTACTATGCTACCGCGCTGCTGCTGGTTTCGCTGTCCGGGCGGGACCCTTTTTTCTTCATCGCCTCCACCGCGGCGTCGCGCCATCTCTCCGGTAGCGCTCGGGGGCTCGACATCGACCCGCCCCTGGAGCGGCCGCGAGGGGTGGCGCATCCTCGCTGTCAGCCTCTTCTTCACCACCACCGCAACGCCGACCGTCCGTCCGCGCGCGTGCCGTGCGCGGGGCCTCGTTTCGGTCGGCCGTAGCCACCCACGCGCCGCTCGCGTTTGCTCCTCTCTGTGCTACGCCTTGCTCTCGTCGGAACGCGCATTAGCTTCTCCACATGCCATCTTTGCGAACTAGCTAGATGCTAGTCAACAATGGTCAAACCATTAGCCATACCACTACCCAGATACTAACCATACATTAGCCATACACTACGTCGTACACTAGTCAGATAATGCCCATAATCTGCCTGTACAGTTGCCGGATGCATTTGCCAAATGCAAGTCGGACGCTGCCCGGACACTAGCCATGCAGAGGCTCTCTCCGGCCAGCGGCTCTGCCTTCGCGAGCTCCGTCACGGCCATGGCGTCCGCCCTGAGCTCCCTCCATGCTGCTCCACCCGCCGCTACGGCTCCGTCCTCTCGCAACTCCTCACCATCTTCGCCTCATCATGCTGCTGCTGCAGTCCATGGCGTGCCTCGTCCACACCAACGCCGGGTGGCTCCTCCGCCCGCCGGCTCTGGCCTCCCGCTCACTACGTTGGCTCCTCTCGCGAGCACGCCCGCGCCGGCTACGCCCGGGGCGCTCTCCCGCTCCGCTCCGCGCCGCCTCCCCCGCACATCCAGGTGTGCCCCGACGCGGGTTGGCTCCCCTACTTCGACCGCGAAGACACCAAAGATCGCCTGCACGGACCTACCTCATCTGGCTGCCCGTCTGCCTCATCGCCGCTCTGGACCGCCCCCGAGCCCGGCCTCTTCCTGCGCATGCCGGCTCCCGCCCGCTCGACCGGCTCCCGCAAGCCGGCTTCGCCTCGCCTCGGCCTCCTTCGCGCCGACCCGGCCCCCGTTCCGGGCCTCCTCGGCCGCGCAGTCATGCACCGACCTGGCGCCTGCTTCCCCGCCACCTGCTCCCCCCGCGCGCCCGCCGGCTCGCCGTCGTCCCGCCTGTCCGGCTCGTCGCTGGCCGGGTCCTCTACACCGGCTCCAACACGCGTCGGGTCCCCCAGGACGGGTCCTCCGCCCCGGCTGACCGCACGCTGGTCCTCCGCTCCGGCTCGCCGCTGGCCGGCCCGCCCGGTCGTCGGGTGAGCCGTCCCGCAGCCCGGACTCCGCGCGTCTGCGCCCCCGCGTCAAGCCGCCGTCTCCGCGCAACTCCCTGTGCCGTCCTCGCAATCCCGTCCCTCTCTGCCTCCGCCCGTGGCCAGGTCGCGCCTGCCGGGTCCGGCCCTGCATCGGCTCCCCGTGCCCATGCGCGTCCCGGCGCCACCTGCTTCCCCGCTGCCGGCCTCCCCTGCCTGGCCGCGTCCGACCTCATCCGGCTTCCCCGCCGTCCCGGCCGGCCTCTGCTGCCTCGCCCCTGGCCGGCTTCGTCCAGCGTGTCGCGACCCGGCCGCCGGCACCCAGTGCCCATCCGGCTCGCCTTTTGCCGTGCCCCGGCCGCTGTCTTGCCCGCAACCCGGCTGCCGGCTTGCCCGCAACTCGGCCGCCGGTTTCTGCCGCGACCCGGCCGCCGGCTTCTGCCGCGTCCCACTCCTGCCTGCTGCTCGTGCAGAGAAGGAAAGAGAAAGAACCCGGCTGGTCAAGCCGGATGTGTAAAAAAAGGGTGACCGGTTGAGATGGCCGGCTACCCGAGAGTCGGCTGCCCGAGAGTCGGCTGGAATAAAAGAAAATATGAAAGAAATGTGTATCTGACTGTCAGATGTGTGTTCGACCGCTGGCTGCCTGGCCGGCTGTAAAAATTCTGACTGCTGTGTTGGAGTCCACCTGCCCAGCCGGCTGAAGAAGAAAAAGAAGAAGACAAAGTAGTCGCCGGGAGATCCGGCCCGACTGCTCAGCAGTCGGCCCGAATCTCGGGGGCTACACCCAGCGGGTGCGCTGGCGCGCCCCCGCGAAGATTGCAGACAAGAGAAGAGTTTTTTCCGGCTGTCAGCAGCCAGCAGAAGAGAAAAAGAAGAAAAAGGGCGTTGCAAGCCGCCTCGCCACCTAGCCGGTCGAGCCTGATCGACCGGGACCCCTTCGAGCACCCTGAGGCTCGAAGACTACACCCAGCGGGTGTGCCGGCGCACTCAGCAAGCGTTGAGCCGCGCTGGCTGTCTTCGGCAAACTCCGCCTCGGCTACACGAAAATCAATGTGAGCTATTCACCCGCATATTTTTGCACTGCGCAAGCACGGATAACCCCGAGCGATGCTCGGGGAACTATCTCCGCATTTTATTACACTTGCATCACTGTTCGCCCCGGCGCCAGCCAGAGTTGGCCCTGGGGCTGGCCGCTTGGCCTGAGTTTGTTCCCGCAGACGGCTTAGTAGCGTGCGCAGTACCAAAGGCCCACTCTTAGCCACAGACCGCAGAGCGGCTGTCCGGCTAGCAAGAGTGAACGCTGGAGGGCACCCACGCGAAAAAACGTCCGGGAAGAAAAACGGTTCGGGCGACCCGGCCGTTTTCCTTTACAAGTATCTACTCGGTTGAATCTTCTCCAAGACTCTGAGTACTGTACACTCCGCTTCACGGCCACTCTCAGCCACAGACCGTAGAGCGGCTGTCCGGCGAGCGAGAGCACAAGCCAAAAAGCGGAGGGAACATGAAAAAGATTAAGGGGGCTCGGACGAAACCGAGTCGGTACCCTCCGCATAAAACTTGCAATGCTAAAAGCAAACATTTGATATATCTGCATGGACTAACTTTGTCTTTTTTCATGATCATTTCCATGAACACTCGCCTAAAAAACCTCCGCCCAAATTTGCCAAGTTGCCCGGAGGCTTGGGGCCTACTATCGGAGTAATTGGACACGGATACCCCGAAGACGGTGAGACGATATTTCAAGACATCGGGGCTAGCAAAGCCCCTCAGTCCGACTGCTCGGCCGCTTCTGCCGACTCCCCATCCGACTGCTCTGCCCAGCCGGCTGCCGACTGCAGCCCGAAGTGACATCGACAAGACACCGATGCGACAATTGTACCCGAGCACTATTCACGTGTCATCTCAGCCATCATGTATAGTGTCACTTGTCCCCTGGCACTATTTATGAAGTGACCCAGGGGACAAGGATGACATGCACCATGCCTTACCCATGCCCACTGCCAAGCTTAGATCCTAAGCTACCCTCTCCTATATAAAGGGGCATCCATCCATCCATCCAGGGGATGGACTCTCACACACACACACACAAGCAACTAGCTAGCAAGCTAGCTAGCTATCCATCCATCCACATGAGCACACATGCTCACAGCTATGAGCATGGCCGGCCACTAGCATGCCTCATATAGGCATATAGAAAGCCAGATGCTGATGGCACTAAGCTCAGATACAACTCCAGGAGCACTCTGTACCAGATATACCAAATATACTCGGACATGCAGGAGTAGGGGTGTTATCTCTCTGGAGAGCCCCGAACCTGGGTAAACTAGCGCGTGCTACTCGCATACCCGCTCCCGGGCCTATCAGCAGCAGTCTTACCCTCACACTAAGCCCTTGTGGCATCTGTCGACTCGCAAGCCCCCTGCGAGAATACCACGACAGACGTACTCCTTCCTCCTATATATACCTATGTACCCCCAAACGATCAGATACGGAGCCAAAAGCCTAATTCCACTGTCGTAACTTTCTGTATCCACGAGATCCCATCTTGGGGCCTGTTCCGGAGCTCCGCCGAAGGGGGCATCCATCACGAAGGGCTTCTACATCAACATCATAGCCCCTCCGATGAAGTGTGAGTAGTTTACCTCAGACCTTCGGGTCTATAGTTATTAGCTAGATGGCTTCTTCTCTCTTTTTGGATCTCACTACAATGTTCTCCCCCTCTCTTGTGGAGATCTATTCGATGTAATCTTCTATTTGCGGTGTGTTTGTTGAGACCGATGAATTGTGGGTTTATGATGAAGATTATCTATTAACAATATTTGAATCTTCTCTGAATTCTTTTATGTATGATTGGTTATCTTTGCAAGTCTCTTCGAATTATCAGTTTGGTTTGGCCTACTAGATTGATCTTTCTTGCAATGAGAGAAGTGCTTAGCTTTGGGTTCAATCTTGCGGTGTCCTTTCTCAGTGATAGTAGGGGCAACAAGGCACGTATTGTATTGTTGCCATCGAGGATAACAAGATGGTTTTTTTTATCATATTGCATGAATTTATCCCTCTACATCATGTCATCTTGCTTAAGGCGTTACTCTGTTTTCATGAACTTAATACTCTAGATGCATGCTGGATAGCGGTCCATGAGTGGAGTAATAGTAGTAGATGCAGGCAGGACTCGGTCTACTTGTCTCGGACGTGATGCCTATATACATGATAATACATAGATATTCTCATAACTATGCTCAATTCTGTCAATTTCTCAACAGTAATTCATTCACCCACCGTAAAATACTTAGCTCTTGAGAGAAGCCACTAGTGAAACCTATGGCCCCCAGGTCTATCTTCATCATATTAATCTTCCAATACTTAGTTATTTCCTTTGCTTTTATTTTAATTTGCATATTTATCACAAAAACACCAAAAATGTTATCCTATCATATATATCAGATCTTACTCTCGTAAGTGACCGTGAAGGGATTGACAACCCCTTATCGCGTTGGTTGCGAGGAGTTATTTGCTTTGTGCAGGTACGAGGGACTCGCCCGTAGCCTCCTACTGGATTGATACCTTGGTTCTCAAAAACTGAGGGAAATACTTACGCTACTTTGCTGCATCATCCTTTCCTCTTCAAGGAAATCCAACGCAGTGGTGACGATCAATATTATGAGTTTTTATGTTTTGATGTACCGAAGGTAGTTCGGAGTCCTGGATATGATCACGAACATGAGGAGGAGTCTCGAAATGGTCGAGACGTAAAGATCGATATATTGGACGACTATATTCGGATACCAGAAGTGTTCCGGGTGATTTCGGAGAAAACGTGAGTGCCGGAGGGTTACCGAAATCCCCCGGGAAAAATAATGGGCCTTATGGGCATTAGTGGAGAGAGAGAGGGCTGGCCTAGGGCAGGCCGCGCGCCCCTCCCCCTCTGGTACGAATTGGACTAGGAGAGGGGGCAGCGCCTCCCTTTCCTTCTCCCTCTCCCCTTCCTTTCCCCCTCCTAGTAGGAGTAGGAAAGAGGGGAGTCCTACTCCTACTAGGAGGAGGACTCCTCCTCCTGGCACGCCATAGAGGGCCAGACGGCCTCCCCCTTGCTCCTTTATATACGGGGCTGGGGGGCACCTCTAGACACACAAGTTGATCATTGATCCCTTAGCCGTGTGCGGTGCCCCCCTCCACCATAATCCACCTCGATCATATCGTAGCGGTGCTTAGGCGAAGCCCTGCGTCGGTATCAACATCATCACCGGCAACACGCCGTCATGCTGACGGAACTCTTCCATGAAGCTCTGCTGGATCGGAGTTCGTGGGACGTCATCGAGCTGAACATGTGCTAAACTCGGAGGTGCCGTGCGTTCGGTACTTGGATCGGTCGGATCGTGAAGATGTTCGACTACATCAACCGCATTCTCATAACGCTTCCGCTTATGGTCTACGAGGGTACGTGGACGATACTCTTCCCTCTCGTTGTTATGCATCACCATGATCTTGCGTGTGCGTAGGAATTTTTTTGAAATTACTATGTTCCCCAAAAAGTACTCCCTTAGAACGGATGCTAATTGGACAGACCAAACAGGCAAATCTACCCCGACACACAAATTTACATCAACCTTCACATCTGCTTTCAGGTAAATATGTTTTGTTTTTTACATCATTGTCAAATGTATGAATATTAAGGAATAAAGTGCCTCATTTGGTCCAATCTCCTTCATACATAATGATGTTTTGTGGTTATTCTGGTTTGTATTAAGTTGGTTTAGCGTTAAACTGCCTCATTTGTCCAAGATTTGTTATTTTTACATGATGCAGACAACCAGGGAATCTCATTCATGCATGATGATGCTTCGTTGTCGGCTCCCAGTAATCTCACACTGGTTTATGCCACAACTGTACCACAAAGTTCAAATGGTATTACCTGATCCTCTTTCATATGAACTAACTTGTGCTTATGGGGGTTCATCTTCATATATTTAGATAGCTTATGGCTTTTCTGTTGTCGCATTAGCTGTAGAATATCCCATATCGATGTGGGAAACCACGTAGGGCCTAATGCTCGTGCTCATGAATGTTCAGTGTCTATCCCAGCATACGAGCACCAGACAACAGGAGCTATCTTGACTTACGAAAAAAGGTTGCAGGTAAACGCCCAGAGGCGAGCTGATTATCAGAGGAAAATAGAGGGTATAGTCAAGCTCCAAGATGAAAATCATCATTCCCTTATGATGTCTGGTAAGGTGGTTTAATGTTTAAGTGCTAAGATGAATAATGAATACATATAAAGTAATTTTTACATAAATTAAATTGATTTCACAGACTTCATTATTGTTTAACAATTATGTAGAGAATATGTTTGAACATTATTGTTGAACTAGCCAACCCAACTACATCCCGCTAGACATCCTTCTCACATGATGATTCATACTTTTCCTGCTTCAACTACTCTCTAGGTAGGGTTTAATGCGTATAATTAGTATTACCTCTGTAGACTAATATAAGAGGTTTGCTAAGACATTTTAGATCACTAAACGTCTGATACGTCTCCAATGTATCTATAATTTTTGATTGTTCCATGCTATTATATTATCTGTTTTGGATGTTAATGGGCTTATTTATACACTTTCATATTATTTTTGGGACTAACCTACTAACCCAAGGCCCAGTGCAAATTGCTGTTTTTTTGCCTATTTCAGTGTTTCGCAGAAAAGGAATATCAAACGGAATCCAAACGGAATAAAACCTTCGGGAGAGTTACTTTTGGAACAAACGTGATCCAGGGGACTTAGAGTGGACGTCAAGTAATCAACGAGGAGGCCACGAGGCAGGGAGGCACGCCTACCCCCTGGGTGCACCCTCCACCCTCGTGGGCCCCTCGTGGCTCCACCGACCTACTTCTTCCTCCTATATATACCCATATACCCCGAAAACATCCAGGAGCACCACGAAACCCTATCTCCACCACTGAAACCTTCTGTATCCAAGAGATCCCATCTTGCGGCCTTTTCCGGAGCTCCGCCAGAGGGGGAATCAATCACGGCGGGCTTCTACATCAACACCATAGCCTCTCCGATGATGTGTGAGTAGTTTACCTCAGACCTTCGGGTCCATAGTTATTAGCTAGATGACTTCTTATCTCTCTTTGGATCTCAATACAATGTTCTCCTTGATCTTCTTGGAGATCTATTTGATGCAACTCTTTTTGTGGTGTGTTTGTTGAGATCCGATGAATTGTGGGTTTATGATCAAGTTTATCTATGAACAATATTTGATTCTTCTCTGAAATCTTTTATGTACGATTGGTTTATCTTTGCAAGTCTCTTCAAATTATCAGTTTGGTTTGGCCTACTAGATTGATCTTTCTTGCAATGGGAGAAGTGCTTAGCTTTGGTTTCAATCTTCCGGTGTCCTTACCCAGTGACAGCAGGGGCAGCAAGGCACGTATTTATTGTTGCCATCGAGGATAAAAAGATGGGGTTTATATCATATTGCTTGAGTTTATCCCTCTACATCATGCCATCTTGCCTAAAGCATTACTTTGTTCTTATGAACTTAATACTCTAGATGCATGCTGGATAGCGGTCGATGTGTGGAGTAATAGTAGTAGATGCAAAATCGTTTCGGTCTACTTGTCACGGACGTGATGCCTATATACATGATCATGCCTAGATATTCTCATAATTATGCACTTTTCTATCAATTGCTCGACAGTAATTTGCTCACCCACCGTAATACTTATGCTATCTTGAGAGAAGCCACTAGTGAAACCTATGGCCCCTGGGTCTATCTTTTATCATATACGTTTCCAATCTACTTTATTTTGCAATCTTTATTTTCCTATGTATATCATAAAAATACCAAAAATATTTATATTATCATTATCTCTATCAGATCTCACTCTCGTAAGTGACCGTGAAGGGATTGACAACCCCTTTATCGCGTTGGTTGCGAGGTTCTTATTTGTTTGTGTAGGTACGAGGGACTTGCGTGTAGTCTCCTACTGGATTGATACCTCGGTTCTAAAAAACTTAGGGAAATACTTACGCTACTTTGCTGCATCACCCTTTCCTCTTCAAGGGAAAACCAATGCAGTGCTCAAGAGGTAGCAACGTCTTAAAGTTGTTTACAGATGGAGTATATTTTAATTTGTGCCATACCATCAAACACTACCTCGTGTACTTAGGCAATTATATAACCATTGAAGCGAAGGAGCAGAAGTTGTTTCATATGCCAATGTTCACTTGATTGTAAAGTGTCCACATATTTTAACTGCTTAGTTGATGTCGTATGCACAAAATTCTAATCATTTTCTTTGTTGCCAGATCAAATCTAAATCTACATGCAAAAGACATCTTGACCACATAATGTATAATCACTAAATTAAGTAGTTCAGCTTGAAGATATATGTTCGTATGGTGTGTGTAGGACCCAACTCCAGCAACTTTGTAGCTCAGAGACATAATAAAATTAAGGTGATGAGATGGCGAAAAAAAATGAAAGAAAGGACAGTCTGCTGACCTTATAGCCTTGTGGTGGTGAAATCAGGCAATTAAAGCGACTCTCATAAGTAGGGAAATGATGCTCATGATGCTCCATCAGTTTTAAATCCATCTTCAACCTTGTCTGATAATCAAATTCCTATCCAAGCAGGGGATTAGCTCGGAATGCCCGTCGTTGCATACCTTCACAAGGAAGGAAAAGAAAAACATTTAGAAAAATAATCATACATATTGACTGTTAACAATCAACTGATTGTTTGTTCTGAACTCACAGGTAAGCCCATGATCTTAACATCATTTGTATATATTTCTCTCAAATTATGTTTCAAAATTAGGTTGCTCAAGTTAAGTTACCAAAAATATCACCCACCATATACATAAACTCATGGACCTCTGATTTTCCTAAAGAGAAGAAGGCATGTGATTAAAGCATATCATTCAGAAACAAATATAGATGTCTCCCTTTACAAAGAAGGCCTTGGCAAAACAAAGAAAATGATAAATAGGCCCCTGTGGCAGTTGCCTCTTTCCCATCATGTTGCTACCCCTCCGGGTCACACGCGCGGGCGACCCCAGGGGGACGAAACCCTAGCTAGCAAACCCTACCCTAGATCCACCCGGCCGCTGCCGTTGACACCGCTAGCCCTGGCGGTGGTGGCGGCCTCCTAGCCGCCAAAGGCGGCAGGGAGGAGAGCATGCCAGGTGGTGATGACTTCGCGCCGAGGATGCTTCATCGGGCGGCGCGTGACGATAGTGCTAAGAGGCGGCAGGTGGCGAGAGGAGGGTCGTGGTGGAGCAGCGTGCTGGCTGGCGGAGGATCCAGAGCTCGGAAGGGGGAGCAATGGCAGTGGTGTGAACAACGTGGACGGTGGTCCCATTCCGATGGGCGAGGAGGATGGTGTGCGACACAAACGAAAGTCTTTGCCCGTCTTCGGTTGGAGCCGGTGACGGCGGCGTCCGTGGGTGTTGTTCCCCTCCTTGGAGGCGTCGCTGAGGTGTGTCGACACCGTACTCGCTTCATTATGGTTTGGTCGGGTCGATGTCTCCAGGTGAAAGCCTAGGTTTGGAGTTGGATCGGCGTGATAGCAGCGTCCTTGACGCCGTCCCTCTGTTGAGAGTATCGTGTTTGGAGACACGGCTTGGTGGTTGTCGGTGTCAAGACCGGCGGATCTCGGGTAGGGGGTCCTGAACTGTGCGTCTAAGGCGGATGGTAATAGGAGGCAGGGGACACGATGTTTTACCCAGGTTCGGGCCCTCTTGATGGAGGTAAAACCCTACGTCCTGCTTGATTTATTCTTGATGATATGAGTATTACAAGAGTTGATCTACCACGACATCGGAGAGGCTAAACCCTAGAAGCTAGCCTATGGTATGATTGTATGTTGTCTATATCGACTAGCCTTGCCTCAATTTATATAATGCACCAGAGGCCTAGGATAACAAGAGTCCTAGCCGAATATGCCGGTGGGGAGGAGTCCTTGTCTTGATCACCAAGTCTTGTGGAATCTTCCATGTATGCGACAGCTGTCCGAACTGGCCCATGAGTATACGGCCATGGGGGTCCTTGGCCCAATCTAACAGATCGGGAGACGACGTGGTGAGTACCCCCTAGTCCAGGACACCATCAGTAGCCCCCTGAACTGGTCTTCAAGTTAGGGACGCTCCTCGATTCTTCCAAACTGTTCTTCATCTTCGGTTGTCGGTCTTGAAAACTAGTTCAATAAATCTTCTCATCTTCGATCTTGAGGATCGCCGAAATGCATTCAACGAGTTTACACGTCGGGTATCCGAGGAGCCCCTTTAAGTTTCCGGCCTTTATCAATGCCTTGTTATTTTTATGCCCCACCTCGGGTTTGAAGTTGTTCCCGGGAGGCAGTGTCCTCTTGCATCCGAGCTCTAACGCCGGACTGCATTCGAGGTATCTTTTGTAGCCGAGCACCAATGCTGGACTGCTTCTGAGCTCTAACGCCAAAATGTATCCAAGCTCCAACTCCGGACTGTGTCCAAGCTCCAATGCCGGACTATATCCAAGATGTCATAGATCATCTTGGTCCAAAAAAGTTGAAGGAGTTTAGCCGAGCTTTATGCTGGAAATGCCCTCTATGGAGCCAGCCACTAGCGCCTGAGCTTTATGCCGGACTGCTTCCGAGGTGGTGCACCACCCCGACTGTGGGCCGATTTTTTTTCAATATTTTTTATCGGTGCAATTTATTCTCTGCCGAGATATACAACCAGTAGCCCTCAAGGCGTGTATCGGTCTAAAACTCGAGATGCACCTGAAGGATGACGCAAGACCACTGATCCTAGTAGCCGCTGAGACTCAGGTTGATTTGTAAAATCGGCCTGAGGATCAAGTCCTAGCTCGGCAGAATACTTCGGGACACAAAAAGCAGTGTGCTCAGTCCTCGAGACTCAGGTTGGGTGCGGCCGACCAACCTGAGGATCAAAATCTCCTCGGAAACTATATTGCACATAAAATTTTCTGCATTGGACAGGCAATGCAGTAGCCCCCGAGACACTGGTCGGGTGGCAACACCAGATCAGGGGATCGATGTGCCCCTTTAATATTTGTAAATAATAAGCCCGAAGCCCAGTAGCCCCCGAGCCTTAATGCGGGCATGGGTGGCCGAATTAAGGATCGATATCCATAGTAAAATCACAAATTATGTGTAATGACTCTATGTATCCAAGTACTTTACATCATGAATGCTCGGATCCGCATTGTACAAAACTTTGTTGACCGACCATCGGCTTCCACCTCCTCGGCCAGTAGCCAAGGAGTGTTTGTCCTACTTTATAAAGCCTTTATGAGGGCAAAGATTTACGACAAACAAGGCAATCTGGCCATACAGTTTTATAAACAAAGGTACGCAGAGAGATATGTTATATTACTGTTTAACATAAGAAATGTCTTCCAAAGAAAATAGTCCCGCTATTGGTTCCTTTCTTTGGATTGTCATGCTAAGCATGATCATGAAACATCAGCTCTAATGTAAGAGCAAAGTATCGAGGATTTAGTTTGGGAGGCCAGTTAATAGCCCCCGGTAGTGTTCGGCGACAGTCGAGGTCAAGCCGTAAACACTTCGGCCATTGTTATGAATGGACTGTCATTTAACACAGTCATGGGATCGCTGACCATTTTACGCTTATTGTGACAGTCAGTTTTCGGCTTTCTCCACTGAGGTGCTTAACCATGTGAGCTGGAAGCACAATCGCAGTGGTTCTCCCTTTGCACGCCTAGCCGAACAAAGCGGAATGTAGGAAGCAAGTGCAGGAGCCGGGCAACCCAACTATTGACTGAAGACACAATTCGAAACCGATGCATATATAGCAATATCCGAGAATGTTTTTGCCGAATCTCTAAGGTGTCCGGCGTTGCACTGCGAGACTTGTGCTGAAAATACACAAACAGTTTAAAAGTGCCAAAAAGCTTGGAAAACCAAAAAACATCAGTAAAAACATGACGTCCGAACAAGATCAAGTGTTCGGTGCCAATCTGAAAATTGGAAGAGAAAGAAAAAATTGTGCTTCTGTCGTGTTTTGACAACAACCAAGAAGAAAACACATTTACAACTCATATATAAATTTTAAGAGCCCCCAAGTGACTTGGGTAAGAATTTTATGTATAATGATTGTATGTACCGAAGAACTTATATCATATCTTTGTTCACCCGAACTTTAAATGCGTCTTAACCGACCATCGGCTTCTCCCTCTTCGGTCAAGGACCAAAAAGTGTTATGTACTCCACCTGTCGAGAATATCGATAGTGTTTCTGATAACCAGGCAACCGAGCCATAAGGCTGTAATAGACAAAGCGCGCTCAGGGAACTTATGCTATATTACAGACGAAGTGTAAGAAGCATCTTTGAAGAAAATAGTACCCCCACCGATACCTTTCTTCGGTGCTCATTATTGCTATGAGACTTGTGCAATAGATTTTTTGTACTCATGAGTTCCGTTGTGTGCCGACCATGATTGAAAATAATAAGAGCGCTAGCTTTCGGCTTCACCCAGTCTGAGGTCAGAGCTCGGAGGACTCGGTCGTGACAATCACAGAGGTGCTCCCTTTACTCCCTAGCCGAACAATCGGGAACGTAGGGGTAAGCATAGGAGCCAGGCAACCCAGCTTGCAAATTGCTTAAGTTAATATGGTGCATATTGTGGCGTAATACACAAACAGGGAACGAAGCTGTACAAGTATAATCATATGCAAGAGGAAAAGCTTCATAAAGGAAGCCCCCAAATAAACAGGGTATTTGAATATGTGTGTCACAAACAAAGTTTGGACAAGGAAATTTTTTACAAGCAACTTTTTTCCAAAAAGGTATAATGCTTGGTCGAACCGAACACAAGTTAAAAATTAAAACTTTGAGCATGAAAGCGACTTAGCTGGTTAATGTGTTTGGCATTGATGACGCGGTCCGAGCTTGATGTAGGACAAGGTTCCATCCCCCAAGCCGGTCCCGAGGTGGCAGAGCGAAGAGTTCGACAAGCCGAAGTGGTGACATAGCACGGTCAATGCAGACCGGCAGAGTGACGACGAAGTCCCCGGATCATTTTCCTGTGCACAAAAAATAGTGCAAACCGGAGATAATAATAATAAGAATAAATCGTTGCATAATAAATAATTTATGCAAAGTGAGTAATAAAAGAAATATGGCCTGGCGGCGAAGTCAATGTCGATGCAGGGCGTCGGTGTGATGCGGTAAAGGCGTGGCAAAGCCTGAATTCACAGGTCGGTCCGAGTTCCGGATGCGGCGTTTGCCGGACTATGTACGGAAACTGACCGAACCACCACGCGATCGTCCTTAATGCAGCCATCATTTGATAGACCTGTGTACAGATGATGGACAAAACAGAGTAATAATTATTTGGGAAAAATAAACCCAAACAAGCAAAAAAATACTAGGATTAATAACACCTGGTTTATTTGTTGTAGCAATCCGAAGAAAGGTGATTCCCAAAATTGGGACTCGATCCGCACACCCATTGCCCTTTGGGCGATAAAGCGGCGGTATGGCGATTGAGGGAGTGCTGGATTAGGGGGTGTCCGGATGGCCGGACTATACCTTCAGCCGGACTCCTGGACTATGAAGATACAAGATTGAAGACTTCATCCCGTGTCCGGAAGGGACTTTCCTTGACGTGGAAGGCAAGCTTGGCGATACGGATATGTGGATCTCCTACCATTGTAACCGACTTTGTGTAACCCTAACCCTCTCTGGTGTTTATATAAACTGGAGGGTTTTAGTCCATAGGACAACATACAAAACAACAATTATACCATAGGCTAGCTTCTAGGGTTTAGCCTCTCCGATCTCGTGGTAGATCTACTCTTGTACTACCCATATCATCAATATTAATCAAGCAGGACGTAGGGTTTTACCTCCATCAAGAGGGCCCGAACCTGGGTAAAACTTTGTGTCCCTTGCCTCCTGTTACCATCCGGCCTAGACGCATAGTTCGGGACCCCCTAGCCGAGATCCGCCGGTTTTGACACCGACATTGGTGCTTTCATTGAGAGTTCCTCCGTGTCGTCGCCGTCAGGCTTGATGGCTCCTACTATCATCGATAGTGATGCGATCCAGGGTGAAACTTGTCTCCCCGGACAGATCTCTGTCTTCGGTGGCTTCGCACTGCGGGCCAATTCACTTGGCCATCTGGAGCAGATCGAAAGCTATGCCCCTGGCCGTCAAGTCAGATTTGGAAGTTTAAACTACACGTCTGACATCCGCGGGGACTTGATCCTCGATGTATTCGAGCCACTGCCGAGTGCACCGCACTGTCACGACGAGCATGATCTAGCTCTGCCGCCGAACAGTGCCCTGGAGGCCGCACCCGCATCGGCTTCGACCCTTAATTCGGAGCCAACCGCGCCGATCGAGGATGGGTGGTTGGACGCCACCTCGGGGGCTGCGATCCCAATGGCGATCGAGCCTAACACCAGCCCCGCACTCCGCGAGACTCGTGACTCCAAGGAGCCGGACTCCTCCCCGGACTCCGAACCTTCCGCGCCCCTGCCGATCGAATCCGATTGGGCGCCGATCATGGAGTTTACCGCCACGGACATCTTTCAGCACTCGCCCTTCGGCGATATTATGAAATCACTAAAGTCTCTCTCTTTGTCAAGAGAGCCCTGCCCGGATCATGGCCAGCAGGATTGGGATGCGGAAGACGAAGAAATTTGATGCCCACCCACCACCCACTTTGTAGCCACTGTCGACGATTTAACCGACATGCTCGACTTCGACTCTGAAAACATCGACGGTATGGACGACGATGCAGGAGGCGTAGAAGAACCACCGCCCATAGGGCGCTGGACGCCCACCTCATCATATGATGTATACATGGTGGACGCACCAAAAGATGACGACGAGGAGCGGAAGGACGCACCGAAGGCTTGTTCCCTCGAGAAGCAGTCAAAGCGGCGACGCAAGCGCCGCCCCAAATCCCGCCTCGACAGAAATAACGATCACACAGACCCAGCACTGGAGCAGGGCAAACCGCTGCCAGACAACGGCAATCCGGATAATCAAACCGAACAAACAAATTCTATCAAGGATAATTGTCCGGACGTAACGCCGGACAGGCACCCAGAGCAGCAGAATGCCCGTAAAAGGCTTGTTGCCACCACGAGGAGTCTTAAAAAGCAGAAGCAAAGGCTCAAGGCTGCGCAAGACACACTCCAAATCAGATGGAGTAAAATACTCAACACAGCAGCGAGGTACGGCGACAATCGCCCCTCCAAGAGCTACCCAAAGCGGAAGCTGCTACCTGAATTCGATGAGGAGGCCTTAGACCCCCCACAACCAAACATCAAAGCAGCCACCTTGCCGGATAGACGACCCCCTACCAACACAGAGCGGCATACAACGCCACTCACAATACAACACGCGACCCATGCGAGGGCTCGCACCCAAAGGACGGCGCAACAAGATCCATCTATGGACCGCGCAAGCGCGCCCCAGCATATAATGCAAGACAACAAAAATCCGAACAACGCGGTACACCCAGCTACAGGGGTGCCGCACACCCCCTATGTTTCACCGATGAGGTGCTGGACCATGCATTTCCAGAGGGATTCAAACCCGTAAACATAGAGACATACGACGGAACAACAGACCCTGAGGTCTGGATTGAGGACTACATCCTTCATATCCATATGGTTCGAGGAGATGATCTCCACGTCATCAAGTACTTACCCCTCAAGCTCAAAGGGCCAGCTCGTCACTGGCTAAAAGGCCTCCCCGAAAGCTCCATTGGAAGTTGGGAAGATCTCGAAGACGCCTTTCGGGCAAATTTTTAAGGGACTTATGTCCGACCTCCGGATGCGGACGATTTGAGTCATATAACTCAACAACCCTGGAAGTCAGCCTGAAAGCTTTGGAACAGGTTTCTTACTAAAAAGAACCAGATTGTTGACTGTCCGGACGCTGAAGCCTTGGCAGCTTTTAAGCATAGCATCCATGACGAATGGCTCGCCAGACACCTCAGCCAAAATAAGCCGGGAACGATGGTCACATTAACAAACCTCATGACCCGCTTTTGCACGGGCGAGGACAGCTAGCTAGCCAGATGCAGCACCAGCGACCCCAGCACATCTGAAGTTAGAGATGGAAACGGGAAGTCACGGCGCAACAACAATAACAAACGCGGAATAAAGAAGACAGCACGAAGGGCATGGCAGTAAACGCCGGATTCAAAAGCTCTCGGCCAGGTCAGCAAAAGCCGCCCTCAAAAGGCACCAGGGATGAACTGTCCAGCCTCAATAAAATTCTGGACCAAGTATGTCAGATCCATAGTACCCCTGGTAAACCCGCTAATTATACCCACAGAGAATGCTGGGTCTTCAAGCAGTCCGGCAAGCTCAACGCCATACACAAGGGGGAGGATACACCAAGTGAAGACGAGGACGAGCCTCCCAAACAAGACACTGGGGAACAAAAGAAATTTCCACCAAAAGTCAAAACAGTAAACGTGTTACACGTGATAAAGGGAAAAAACAACGCGGCACTCCCAGGAAAATATACACAAGTGCCTGTCACCATGAAGTCCTGCCACTGGTCGTCTCAGCCGATCACTTTCGACCATCGCGGTTACTCAGCAAGTATCCGACGCGTAGGATGGGCTGCCCTGGTATTAGACCCAGTAATTGGCGGATATCACTTCACACGAGTCTTGATGGACGGTGGCAGCAATCTAAACCTAATATATCAGGATTCAATCCGCGGGATGGGGTTAGACCCAATAAAAATTCGCCATAGCAATACTACCTTTAAAGGAGTAACGCCAGGCCCAGGGGCTCGTTGTACGGGCTCCCTCCTACTACAAGTTATATTCGGCTCCCCCGATAACTTCCGTCGCGAGCACTTAACCTTCCACATTGCTCCGTTCCAAAGTGGCTATCAAGCACCGCTCGGACGCGAAGCTTTCACTCGCTTTAATGCAATACCACACTACGCCTCCCTCACACTCAAGATGCCTGGTCCACGTGGCATCATTTCAGTGAACAGAAATATCAAGCGATCTCTGTGCGCCGAAGAGAGTGCGGCTGCCTTGACAGCCGCACACTAAAGGCGCCCAGACCAGCAAAAGCATCCAATAGGTCGTCAAGACCTCAGACACAACTAATCAAGCCCGGCGCCGCTATTTATACCGAATAAATGGTCACACCCCTATTTTTCAATACAAGGGCTCAACTCATGCAGACAAGTGGCAATTTTTTCTCATCTTGAAATTGTACATGGTTTCTTTAAAAACTATCTCTTTGCACGACAACTTTTTCACCTAAATTACTCTCTTTTACAGACGATCATCGTGCTACACCCGTCCAGGATACGGCACAACGGAGACACAAGCACAGACATGCAGCAGGGACCCGCTCCAAGGATTCTTTTTAGATTAAGACCCTGCGTAAACCTTTTTTACTGTCTCTTGTTGATACAAATCCACCGTTGCGAAGGATGCTGACGTCTTGGCATGTGGCCACGCCAGAACAATGCACGTACGTGGACATAAGGGGCTTCTTACAAAGGCCATTATTTAGGCCCGGTTTATACCGCAAAGACTGAATACCTTAGGGAGTGTTCGGCGTCGCGAGTTTGGCCCTATATGCATCAGCTCCGAATCATTGTCTTTGGACAAATGTTGGGTTTGCCCAGCTCCTGTGTTTTGGTGCCTTACGTTCCGCTTTACCGGCTAAGGTAGCACCAGGAGAACTACTGCGGTTGTGCCCTGGTTCATCCGGACGAGCACCTCAGTAGAGAAAGCCGAAAACTGACTGTCATGATATAGCGTGAGACTGGTCAACCACTCGATGACCTGTTGGAATGTTAGAATTCCTCCGCCTTAACGAAGGGCCGTTTTCTGTCTAGGCATGTATGCACCCCGGGATCGGGAGAGTGCGGAGCCACTAGGGGCTATCTAGTAGCCCCACTGTCAAACTCCTATGGCTAAGTGAAAGTGCTAAAGCATTATAGTCCGGTTGCCTCGCTCGCTCCGCTATCACCTCCTTAATAGGACCAAGACGTTGGGTTAAGTGTGAACGTGTGTTTTTTGCGAGCACCTCCGCATTATATGCGTGGGGGTTGAAGCCGACAGCTGCAATCTTTCAGGTTATACACATGTATACATAAACGGCCTCCTAGGAGGCATCATATTACTTTCAGGCAAAAGTATAAAAATGGCCTTATAAAAATTTATAAAAGCATTTTTCTTACAATGAGATTACATATCACGCAAACATAATATTTTTTAATCACTGGGTCTCTATCAAATGAGCACCCTCAAGAACTTCTTCAAAGTAGCGCTCAGTAGCCATTCGGCCTATGGCCGAATCCCGCGTTGCAACAGTGGTAGCATCCATCTCCGCCGAGTATGCTTTAACACGGGCAAAGGCCATCCGTGAGCCCTCTATGCACGCCGACCTCTTCATCGCATTAATGCGCGGCACCACGTCAAGGAACTACTGCACCAAGCTAAAATAGTTGTTCGGTTTTGGCCTTTCCGGCCATAACTGATCCACAACAGACCTCATGGCGAGTCCGGACAACCTATTCAGTTCGGCCCATTCGGCTAATTGGTCAGTCAATGAAAGCAGACGCTCAGGAGAATGGAATTGTGTCCAAAACAGCTGGTCCACTTCATGGTCCGTCTGACCCTGGAAGTACTTGGCCGCATCGGCAGCGCTCGCCGCCAAATCCATATACACATCCTCCGAACTCCACAGCCGATCCAGAGGGGCATACCGTGGATCTCCGAACTTCCTCCGCAACATAAAGGATTTCCTAGCTACAATATCCCCGGCTTCCCGCAGCTCCTCCTTCTTCGCCCTCATAGCAGAGCGGATGTCTTTCCTAATTGCAGCAGCCTTCTCAAGGTCCGATGCCTTCGCTAGGTTTTCCTTCCCAAGAACCCGGCAACGGTCGGCGGCGGATTTTAATTCTATGGCCATCTTGGCCATCTTATCTCGGCTCTCGCCATGCGCGGCCTTCTCGGCCTTCAACTCTTCGGCCGCCTTCAAAGCAGCCGCATTACCAAACCTCGCTTGTTCCTTGGCTCGGGCAAGTTTTGCCC
The DNA here is from genome assembly GCF_002162155.2 of Triticum dicoccoides. Lineage (NCBI taxonomy): Eukaryota > Viridiplantae > Streptophyta > Magnoliopsida > Poales > Poaceae > Triticum > Triticum dicoccoides. The sequence goes on along the minus strand of NC_041386.1, from coordinate 511,712,678 downwards.
GCAAGGCTTCAACAGTGGTAGCTCCATCTGCAGTCACAACATATTAAAGATACTGGCATCATGCTGCTCTTACTATGTGGCATTTACCAGATAATGACACTTACCCTGTGCCTTGTCAAGCCTTTTGTTAACAAGCTCGGTGTCGGCGTCTGCCGCATCCAACTGCCGTTTTAAATGGGCAAACTCGCTAGTCCGGCTAGCCACCGGAGCTTCCGTCACCTGCACATAGAGGCAGTATGGTTATTACCTGGGAATATGATCCTCTGTTTGTCGTCGTTTTTGACAACAACCAGAGTCTCAGGGGCTACTATCTACACAGGGCACACCTAGCATGTGCAGGACTATCATACATTATTTTACGTACCTCAAAGCCTATTAGTAGACTCATAAAAGCTTCATGCAATCCGCTTTCGGCGGACGAGATTCTCCACATCACCGTATTCATCAGCATACGGTGTTCATCTGAGATGGCCGCTCATCCCCCCAACTCCCTCAGAACATCCGATCGCACACCAGACGGTGCCGGACTCTTTTGTCTGCTCTCTTCGAGAGCCGGACATTGGGAGCTTCGGGGGTCAATGGGATTATCTTCTGGCCTCACCGGACTCGGAGAGGCCCTCCGCGACGACACTTCGGGGTCGCCCGCTTCCGGAGCGGAGGAGTCCGGAGGAGGCGTTTCGCTCTCCATCATCTCTGGAAGAAGATCCCCCGAAGACGAGCTCATTTGAGAGGGGCTAAGGCCCGAACTGCAAAGATATATGCGGTGGTTATTTTCTCAGAAGAAAAAGATGGCATACCTGTACTATTAAAGTGTTTCGGGTCACTTACGACTCGCTGGAGAATTGATCCCCCCGCGGACTTTGTGCAGCAAAAGCACCCCCCAAGGTAGGACCCTCTGTGGGAGACTTCTTCTCCTGTTTGGAAGCTTCGGCTTCCGAATCCCCGGGCGCAGTCCTTTTCCTCCTCCAGTCGTCTTCCTTCATGGAAACGCTCGCTCCCTCGGTTAGAATGGGCAACGTTGGGGGACCGCGTCCGCCCATATTATCCTCCCCAGTATCTTCCTTCAAGGGCTCCAGGCAAGGTGCGACCTGGAGCATCTTTTCCAATACCGGATTGTCCAAACCCTCAGGGAGGGGGGGCCGAACACCGAATCAACTTCGCCTTTGTTAGCCAGTCCTGGTTAAAAAGCAAACTCTCAGAAATAACTTCGTAACAAATGAGAGATAGTATGTTCGGCCGGAAGATTCCTTACCTGTTCGGCGACATGGTTACTACTCAGGCCCACGTCCTTGGTGATTTCCGGACACTCTACCTGAGGTCTGAAGAATGACTTGTACATCTCCTCATGCGTCAGGCCGAGGAAATTTTGAATGACACACGGTCCCTCGGGATTGAACTCCCATAAGCGAAGGGGCCGGCGTTTGCAAGGCTGGACTTGACGAACCAACATAACTTGTATTACCGCAACCAAACCAAAATCTCCATTGAAGAGATCTCGAATGCGGCTTTGCAGTATAGGCACGTCCTTGGCTGGACCCTAGCTCAGACCTCTGCTGATCCATGACATCAGTTGTGGTGGACGACCCGAGCGGAAAACAGGGCGGCCACCCACTTGGCACTTCTGGGAGCTGTGATGTAGAACCACTCCTGTTGCCACAATTCAGACACCTCTGGAATGGAACCTTTGGGCCATGGAGCTCCCGTCATCTTGCATATTGAGGCACCTCCGCACGCTGCATGTTGCCCCTCGATCATCTTCGGCTTTACTTCAAAGGTCTTGAGCCACAGGCCAAAGTGAGGGGTAACCCAGAGGAAGGCCTCACACACGACAATAAATGTCGTGATATGAAGAAAGGAGTCTAGAGCTAGATCATGGAAATCTAGCCCGTAATAAAATATCAAACCCCCGACGAAAGGATCTAGAGCAAGGCCTAGACCTCGGAGGAAGTGGGAGACGAACACGACGTTCTCGTTGGGTTCGGCGGAGGGGACGGCCTGCCCTCAGGCAGGCAGCCGATGCGAAACCTCGACGGTCAGATATCTGGCCTCCCTCAACTTTTTGATGTCTTCTTCCGTGACGGAGGAAGGCATCCATCGGCCTGGAAGGCTAGATCCGGACATGATTGAAGGTTCGGAGCGCCTGACCTGAACTTTGGGTGTTTGAGCTTGAGATGGGGGAAGGATTCGATTGAGCATGGGAGGGAAAAAATAAAAGTCTTGTCCCTTTATAAAGAGGGTGAATATCAAGCATCCTCTCCGTGGCCGTTTGGGCTTACCTATAGTCTAGGAGTCCTAGAAGCGGTTGGGTTACCCACGCCCGTATTGATGAGAATCCCGGAATAAGGGGACACGATCTGTGCTTCGACGAGACGTGCCAAGGAAACCGCCTCGCATGACACGCTGAGGTGGGACAATAAAACGATTCGAATAAAGGCTTGGCCGTGGTGCGATGTCACACTACGGAATACGTCAGCAGATTAGATTTGTGTAAATATTATTCTCTCTATGGCAATATGTGGAAACTTATTTTGCAGAGCCGGACACTATCTTTGTGTTCAAAATCTTCTATGAAGTACTTGGAGGAGGAACCCACCTTGCAATGCCGAAGACAATCTGTGCGCCGGACTCGTCGTCATTGAAGCCTGGTTCAGGGGCTACTGAGGGAGTCCTGGATTAGGGGGTGTCCGGATGGCCGGACTATACCTTCAGCCGGACTCCTGGACTATGAACATACAAGATTGAAGACTTCGTCCCGTGTCCGGAAGGGACTTTCCTTGACGTGGAAGGAAAGCTTGGCGATACGGATATGTAGATCTCCTACCATTGTAACCGACTTTGTGTAACCCTAACCCTCTCCGGTGTCTATATAAACCAGAGGGTTTTAGTCCATAGGACAACATACAGAACAACAATCATACCATAGGCTAGCTTCTAGGGTTTAGCCTCTCTGATCTCGTGGTAGATCTACTCTTGTACTACCCATATCATCAATATTAATCAAGCAGGACGTAGGGTTTTACCTCCATCAAGAGGGCTCTCTTGATGGAGGTAAAACCTTACGTCATGCTTGATTTATTCTTGATGATATGAGTATTAGAAGAGTTGATCTACCACGACATCGGAGAGGCTAAACCCTAGAAGCTACCCTATGGTATGATTGTATGTTGTCTATATCGACTAGCCTGGCCTCAGTTTATATAATGCACCAGAGGCCTAGGATAACAAGAGTTCTAGCCGAATATGCCGGTGGGGAGGAGTCCTTGTCTTGATCACCAAGTCTTGTGGAATCTTCCATGTATGCGGCAGCTGTCCGAACTGGCCCATGAGTATACGGCCATCGGGGTCCTTGGCCAAATCTAACAGATCGGGAGACGACGTGATGAGTACCCCCTAGTCTAGGACACCATCAGTGGTCCTAAGTTGCTTTCCTCCAACACTCGCTACTATCCAAGATTGTTCTGTAGGGGCGCTATGCACGCCATGGCTAGTGTGTCCAAGACGATGCCTTTCTCGGGACGGACCAAATTCCGCCATCCACCTCCTTTAGGATGGCGCGTCAACGAGGAAAGTCAAGATGAAGCTATTCTTCTTGGAGGCGGCAGCATTGGTTGAGACGCGGCCTGTCTGCTCAGTTTAGGATAGGCTTTTGTTGTCTTGTGTGTGTGGTGATGTCTTCGGACTACCGGTGTTGAGTGTTGTGACAGGGTTGTGCGCAACGGACTGTCATTTCCTTGTACTCAAACCCCTTCCTTCTATAAAACTAAGGTACACATTTTGCGTACTCTCAAAAAAAACCTGTCGCTTATGTTTTCATATTGGCTAAAATAGGAAGCATCTCATGAAATAATTATTTTTGGTACCATTGCAAAATTTGTTAGTTTGTATTTCTAAAATGCAGTGAAAATACTGACGGCCTTGGTAAAAATGCTATTAGAGGAAATCATTTCTACTACATTTATCAGTAATACTGCCCCATGTACTACTATACAAGCTCGAGCCCCTGAATAAGCTGTCCTATATCAGTCTACTTCCTAGTTATGTGGTCTATTTTATTCTTCAGCTAAGTGGAAAACCACGTCAAGTTTTGTTTTAATACTCTATTTCTCAATGCATGCAATTGGTTTCATCTGGACTACATCATAGAACCACTAATAAAGGACAGTGAAAAAATATAGAGAAGCGTACGGTTCCTATCCTTGAGTAGCATGATTAGAGATGAGTAGATCTCCTAAAGGTGTCCTAAGCACCTGCTGTTACTCTTGGAAGCAATGCAAACATGTAAAAGTTATTACTGTTGACAATACTACTCAAATATCCAACTAATTAGTACACTAACTGCAGCCCAAATACTATTGGATATTTGTGCCGGAGCTTGATAAATTGAAAAAACATGGCAATAGTAAGACAAAATCATTGTGTATCTAGCTTATGGTCTGGAAGTTTGCATTGTATACCCGAGACAAAGTTGCTCACCTATTATTCTAAACATAGCAATTATAGATGGTTTTTTTAGGCAAGGCCATGAGCTCCAACACTCTTTATAAGTAGAAGAAACTTGTTTGGTTATTTATAAATAAATGGACAAAAACCATTTTAGATAAACATCGGGGAAAAATACATGCAAGAGGTTGTAGACAGAGTTAGTCTAGGAAGAAAGAAAAATCAAGGGGCATTATTCGTCAGCGCAATTACAATTTTACAAATAGCATCAGTAAAACAAATAAACTCAAATTATGAGGCGAGATAAAGCTGCATAGGTATGAAAAGAAGTAGTCTGCATTGTCAAAATTCAGAGACTAATTACTGTTAGACACATCAGCTATTTCGGTGTCACTAGGTTCAACAGTAATGTCATATTTAATCATATCACTAGATTTAACAATAGCAGGTCCACTCCCTTGAGATTATCTTTTCACTTGAGTACTTCCAAATGACAGGGATTTGACAATTCTAGAAAACTTCTCAAAACAAACCTGAATTTGATGAACTCAATCTTGAAAATGATAGGGATTTGACAATTCTAGAAGACTTGTCTTCCTCTTGATATCTTGGAACTAGAAACTCACAAACATCTTTAAAGCCTGTATTTTTTTCTGAATGAACTCTTCCGTTGCAGCCTCCAACTTAAGCCAAACAGCCATGTCAGTCTCATCTAGCTCCATACCACACCGGTCATCAACTGACAGCATAACAAAATCTTCACTGATTTCAATATCTACGATCCTCACTTTAGAAGTGCCAAAATTACTAAAGAATGAATACTAATGGTTGTGTTGATATGGGTCAAATGTACAGCCTTGGTTGAAATTTAGATTACCTTTGATTCTACCATAGGCATGCTGTGCAGCGATACGGTGAGCAGAAGGTCGTGTCGCTGGTGTGGTCGCCCTCCGCGCAACGGTATGCACACCTTCACACCGGGAATCGGCCTGGAATGGCCTCATCATGCAGATCGACCACGCGACAGCGCGACTATGCTCCGGTGCTCAGATGGGTAGAAGACCGGAGCCAACGACGAGGGCGGCATTTCTCTTCCCCGCCGCGCTGCAAAGCTGTGCCCGAGGTCGTCCCGCCCACATCCGAACGGGCCAGCTGCGTATCCGGCACGAACGGAGAGCGGCGAACCCTTCTGCACCGACCGGCCAGATCTGGCTACACAGGATGCCATACCGGCGGGCGCGTGGGCTCACTACCGAGGTGGGGATAGGAGGGGTCGGTCAACGCCGTGGCGGGAAGAGGAGGGGCCGGACGACGTCGAGGGAAGGGCAGGCGCCATGAAGAGGAGTGGCTGAGAGCCTGAGGGAGAGAGGAGTGGCTGTGAGGGGAGAAAACGAGAGCAGTAGCTGCGGTGGACATCCAACAAGAGCAGTAGCTCAGTTGACTTGCCTTGTGTAACATGCGCCTATACATCCAACATTCATTCCATATCCAAGGGACAACAAAGATTCAAGGCCAAAACTGCCAAGACTTAGGCCAACTCCATCGCACGACTACAAACAGAGGTCTGCTTTGTCTGGATTTTGTCCATTTGAGTTGCGAAAACAGACCGGTCAATAGACTGAATGTGGTTTGTGCATCCAACGTGGTCGGAGCATCTCCAAATTTGCGACCAAAAGAATGTTAAAAACCAAAATAAAATTTAAAATAGATAAACTTAATAATTTAAATGTCCCCAAAGTCCACTTACATTAATAATAACTTAAAATAGAAACAAAAAATACAGCGGACGACAGATCTAGGGTGCATCTAGGCATCGTCATCCTCGTTGGTGAGGTCGACGTACTCCGGCGCTTGTGCCCATAGAAAGGCTTCTCGGTACTCATCCAGAGCCTCCACCTGCTAGGACGCCTGAGCCGTCGGTGTCCGTGCCGTCACCACCCTTTGGGTCGCCTCCTGCTCGAGCTCGTGGCGCTCGGCCTCTGCGTCAAGCTCTAACTAGCCTCCACCTGCATCATGCGCTCGCGCTCCGCCCGCTCCGCCTCCATTGTCCATGACTCCCATTCCAGGAGGTGTTGGCGCAGCACCTCCTCTGGCATGCCCAGCCAAACAAGCGGAGCAGCCACATACACGGGCACACTAGACGGAGCCCACATGTACGTTTGGCCCTCCGCCCAAGGAGGGGGTGGAGGCGGTGGCCTCCATGCTTGGCACGGGAGGCATCGGCAATGCATTGTCCCCAACGTTGGCAACGCTATCGGCCATCGCCTGCGCCATGTGAGGCCAGTATGACTCCTCCAAGCATTCGGACTCCTCGATCTGGCATCGGCTGGCTTCCTGAAGAGTGGCCACTTGCGCTACTTGCTCCCTTTCCTCCTCCTTCACGACCACCGGCGGTGCTGGCGTAGACGATGCAACAGGAGGACCCAAGCTTTGTCGCTGCCAGGCCTCGTTTATAATTTATATGTTTCACATTTGTGGAATGGAGATAAAACTAATGGATTTTTATCTCATGGATTCAAATGATGATTCGATAATGTCGACTAAGATAGGCACTAATTGATGACATAGACTCACCTAAGATTCTTTGTACATTACCGCTTCTATCACAGTGCAAGTAACATGGGTTTCAATTATTACCCGATTATTACTCTCTATTTTTATACATACGAATTTTAATATGCATTATGTTTATATGTAACTTTAACAAATTATTGTAAATGCCCGTGGCAACGCACGGGCATTCTACTAGTAGGAGTAGGATTCCTCCTTTCCTAGTCCTACTAGGAGGGGGAAGGAAGGAGTGGGAGAGGGGAAGGAAAGGGGGGGCGCCACCCCCTCCTAGTCTAATTCGGACTCAAGGTGGACGACTGATGACCCACAAGTGTAGGGGATCTATCGTAGCCTTTTCGATAAGTAAGAGTGTCGAACCCAACGAGGAGTAGAAGGAAATGATAAGCGGTTTTCAGCAAGGTATTCTCTGCAAGCATTGAAATTATTGGTAACAGATAGTTTTGTGATAAAATAAATTGTAACGAGCAACAAGTAATAAAAGTAAATAAGGTGCAGCAAGATGGCCCAATCCTTTTTGTAGCAACGGACAAGTCTGGGCAAACTCTTATATGAAGGAAAGCGCTCCCGAGGACACATGGGAATTATCGTCAAGCTAGTTTTCATCACGTTCATATGATTCGCGTTCGGTACTTTGATAATTTGATATGTGGGTGGACCGGTGCTTGGGTGCTGTCCTTACTTGGACAAGCATCCCACTTATGATTAACCCCCATTGCAAGCATCCGCAACTACAACAAAAGTATTAAGGTAAACCTAACCATAGCATGAAACATATGGATCCAAATCAGCCCCTTACGAAGCAACGCATAAACTAGGGTTTAAGCTTCTGTCACTCTAGCAACCCATCATCTACTTATTACTTCCAAATGGCTCCCTCTAGGCCCAAACAATGGTTAAGTCTCATGTAGTCGATGTTCACATCACACCACTAGAGGGATGACAACATACATCTCATCAAAATATCGAACGAATACCAAATTCACATGACTACTAATAGCAAGACTTCTCCCATGTCCCCAGGAACAAACGTAACTACTCACAAAGCATATTCATGTTCATAATCATAGGGGTATTAATATGCATAATGGATCTGAACATATGATCTTCCACCAATTAAACCAACTAGCATCAACTACAAGGAGTAATCAACACTACTAGCAACCCACAGGTACCAATCTGAGGTTTGGATACAAAGATTGGATACAAGAGATGAACTAGGATTTGAGATGAGATGGTGCTGGTGAAGATGTTGATGGAGATTGACCCCCTCCCGATGAGAGGATCGTTGGTAATGATGATGGAGATGATTTCCCCCTCCCGGAGGGAAGTTTCCCCAGCAGAACAGCTCCGCCGGAGCCCTAGATTGGTTCCGCCTCGTGGCGGCGGAGTTTCGTCCTGTGAGCTTGCTTATGATTTTTTTCTCGGACGAAAGACTCCATATAGCCAAACATGGGCATCGGAGGGCCACCAGGGGGGCCACGAGGCAGGGGGCGCGCACAGGGTGGTAGGGCGCGCCCCCACCCTCGTGGCTGGTGGGTGGCCCCCCTCTGGTACTTCTTGCGCCCAATATTTTTTATATATTCTGAAAAGTGCTCCCGTGGAGTTTCAAGACTTTTGGAGACGTGCAGAATAGGTCTCGAATATTTGCTCCTTTTCCAGCCCAGAATTCCAGCTGTCGGCATTCCCCCTCTTCATGTAAACCTTGTAAAATTAGAGAGAATAGGCATAAGTATTGTGACATAATGTGTAATAACAGCCCATAATGCAATAAATATCGATATAAAATCATGATGCAAAATGGACGTATCAACTCCCCCAAGCTTAGACCTCGCTTGTCCTCAAGCGAAAGCCGATATCGAAGAATATGTCCATATGTTTAGAGACAGAGGTGTCGATAAAATAAAATACGGACATGAGGGCATCATGATCATTCTTAGAACATCAACATATATATATATATTGTCATATGATCTCTTATGCTAAAGTAACAATTCAATCACAATTTCAAGTATGAATCATAAACTTCATTGAGAACCAACAAACTCTAATCTCAGTCATTGAGGCAATTGCAATTTATCATAACATAGAAAAGAGTCAATATAAGAGCTTTTCAGCAAGTCCACATACTCAACTATTATTTAGTCTTTCACAATTGCTAACACTCACACAATATTTATGGGTATAAAGTTTTAATCGGACACAGAGAAAGATAGGGGCTTATAGTTTTGTGTCCCAACTCTTTACCTCAAGGGTAACATCAACAATAATAGTTCATGCAAACCCACATCTAATTAGCCATATATATCAGGATCTTTCCAACACACTGTGCTTGCCAAAGGATAAAATGTAAAAAGGAAAGGTGAAGATCACCGTCACTCTTATATAAGGTAGAAGATAAAAGTAAAAGATAGGCCCTTCGCAGAGGGAAGCAGAGGTTGTCATGCGCTTTTATGGTTGGATGCACAAAATCTTGATGCAAAAGAATGTCACTTTATATTGCCACTTGTGATATGGACCTTTATTATGCAGTCCGTCTCTTTTATTTCTTCCATATCACAAGATCGTATAAAGCTTATTTTCTCCACATTAATAAATCATACATATTTAGAAGGCAATTTTTATTGCATGCACCGATGACAACTTACTTGAAGGATCTTACTCAATCCATAGGTAAGTATGGTGGACTCTCATGGCAAAACTGTGTTTAAGGATATTTGGAAGCACAAGTAGTATTTATACTTGGTGCAAAGAACTTAGCTAGCATGAGAGGGAAAGGCAAGCTCAACATGTTGGATGATCCATGCCAATATAATTTTTCTCAGATGTAAGAAAACATAACCCATTATGTTGTCTTCCTTGTCCAATGTCAACTCTTTAGCATATCATACTTTAATGAGTGCTCACAATCATAAAATATGTCCGAGATAGTATATTTATATGTGAAGACCTCTCTTTCTTTATTACTTCCTATTAAATGCAACAATGACCAAAACTATGTTTGCCAACTCTCAACAACTTTTATTCATCATACTCTTTATATGTGAGCTCATTACTCTCCATAAGATCCATATGATCTCTTTATTTCTTTTTATTTCTTATCTTTTATTTTATTCCCTCAATATCATAGCAAAATAATCAAGCCCTTGACTCAACACTAATTTTTATTATATATAGCTCACGGACTCGATTACATAAGAAGATCATAAAGCAAAACTCACAACTAGATCATACTAAAACTTTATTATACTAGATCAAGATATTATCAAAAGGATCGAACTAAGAAAAACAGTAAAGATAAAAGTGATGGTGATACGATACTGGGGCACTCCCCTAAGCTTGGAAGTTGCCAAGGGAAGTGCCCATACCCATGTCTTTATGCTTCCTTCCTCGGAGGTGGTGATGAAAGAGTTGTTGATGATGTAGGCTTGTCGTCCATCTTCCAAGGCATAGGCTCACTGTGGGAGTCCTGGATTAGGGGTGTTCGGATAGCCGGACTATACCTTCGGCCGGACTCCTGGACTATGAAGATACAAGATTGAAGACTTCGTCCCATGTCCGGAAGGGACTTTCCTTGGCGTGGAAGGCAAGCTTGGCGATACGGATATTTAGATCTCCTACCATTGTAACCGACTTTGTGTAACCCTAACCCTCTCCGGTGTCTATATAAACCGGAGGGTTTTAGTCCGTAGGACAACATAGACAACAACAATCATACCATAGGCTAGCTTCTAGTGTTTAGCCTATCTGATCTCGTGGTAGATCTACTCTTTTACTACGCATATCATCAATATTAATCAAGCAGGACGTAGGGTTTTACCTCCATTAAGAGGGCCCGAACCTGGGTAAAACTTCGTGTCCCTTGCCTCCTGTTACCATCTGGCCTAGACGCACAGTTCGGGACCCCCTACCCGAGATCCTCCGGTTTTGACACCGACACTCACCATCATAGAAGGAAGATCGAGTATCCCGGATCCTCAAATCTGCAGCCAAACTCATCCTCTTGAATCTATATTCATACTCACAGTTTTAGTTTTGCAGGTCATAGATCTGGGCTTGGAGGCGCTCGATTTTCTCATGAAGCTTGAGGATGGCCTCCCCAATGTCCTTGGCGTCCACCTTGTGGTTGTTGGTGAAATCCGTGATCATTATGTGATTGGAGTCGAGTCCACGCTCCACCATCTCCTGACACTTGAAAACTTGTTACTCCATTGCCTTGAGCCTTGTCTCCACGCTTCCGGTCCTCCGTGGTCCCTCAACATCATGGATGTGCAACAACCCCTCATGCATCTCAATGGCTTGAGGGTTTTGCAGCACCTCCGCGAGGTAAGGGTTGACGACCTTCTCGAAGACATTGTCCTTGGGGGCACTTGAAGACGACATGGCGACCTAGATTTGTCAGAAAAACAGCTCGAAACAAAGACAAGAGATATTTGCGTGATATGGTAGTCAAAACCTTCGGGGGATTATATAATGAATTTTTACCGACCAAAAGAAGTATCATGCAAGAAAACGGAGTCCGGAGGGCACACGGGGTGCCCACGAGGCAGGGGGCGCACGCAGGGGGGTAGGGCGCACCCTCCACCCTTGTGGAAGCCCCGTATCCTTTCCAGTCTGCTTCTTATTTTCCTATTTTCTTAAATATTCCAAAACGGAGAAAAATTGCCATTAGAACTGTTTTGGAGTCGGTTTACTTACCATACCACATACCTATTCCTTTTTGGAGTCTGAAACACTCTGAAAAGTGTCTCTTATGTATTCCTCCGGGTTTACGGTTTCAATAATATTAGTTTCAACATTTATAGGATTACCTGAGATATAATGTTTGATTCTTTGACCGTTCACCACCTTCGGATTTGTGCCTTCGAAGTTGTCGATTTTTATGGCACCGGAACAATAGACCTCCTCGATAACGTAAGGACCTTCCCATTTGGAGAGAAGTTTTCCTGCAAAAAATCTTAAATGAGAGTTGTATAACAATACATAATCACCTACATTGAACTCACGTTTTTGTATCCTTTTATCATGCCATCTTTTAACTTTTTCTTTAAACAGTTTGGCATTCTCATAGGCCCGGGTTCTCCATTCATCAAGTGGGCTAATGTCAAATAGCCTCTTTTCACCGGGAAGTTTGAAGTCATAGTTGATCTCTTTGATAGCCCAATATGCCTTCTGTTCTAGTTACAGAGGTAAGTGACATGCTTTACCATAAACCATTTTATACGGAGACATACCCATAGGGTTTTATATGCAGTTCTATAGGCCCATAATGCATCATCAAGTTTCTTGGACCAATTCTTTCTAGATCTATTAACAGTCTTTTGCAAAATTAATTTGAGCTCTCTATTACTCAATTCTACTTGACCACTAGACTGTGGGTGATAAGGGGATGCAATTCTATGATTAACATCATGCTTAGCAAGCATTTTACGAAAGGCACCATGAATAAAATGTGAACCACCATCAGTCATTAAATATCTAGGAACTCTAAACCTCGGGAAAATGACTTCTTTAAGCATCTTAATAGAGGTGTTATGATCAACACTACTAGTTGGAATAGCTTCTACCCACTTAGTAACGTAATCAACATCAACTAAAATATGTGTATACCCATTAGAGGAAGGAAAAGGTCCCATATAATCAAATCCCCAAGCATCAAATGGTTCAAAACAAGTGAATAATTCATAGGCATTTCTTGACGTCTACTATTATTACCGATTATTTGACATTCATCACAAGACAAGACAAACTTACGGGCATCCTTGAAGACAGTAGGCCAATAAAAACCGGATTGCAATACCTTATGCGCAGTTCTATCTCCAGCGTGGTGGCCTCCATAAGCCTCGGAGTGACACTTGCGTAGGATCTATTCCTGTTCATGCTCAGGTACACAACGTCTAATAATACCATCTACTCCTTTATAAAGATGTGGGTCATCCCAAAATTATTGTCTCAAATCATAGAAAAACTTTTTCTTTTGCTGGTATGTGAAACTAGGTGGTATGAATTTAGCAATAATGTAATTAGCATAATTAGCATACCATGGAGTAGTATGAGAAGCATTTATGACAGCTAATTGTTCATTAGGAAAGCTATCATCAATAGGTAGTGGGTCATCAAGAACATTCTCTAACCTAGACAAGTTGTCTGCAATGGGGTTCTCGGCTCCCTTTCTATCAATAATATGCAAATCAAATTCTTGTAGCAAGAGAACCCATCTAATAAGTCTAGGTTTATGTTGGGGATATAGCTACCAGGTATGACCCGCCCATGAGGGGCCGGGTCAACCCCAATGGCGGGTTACAAAAGAAGCCCAGTAATATTCAAGGTGATAGTTTATTAATACTTGTAGAAGGCCTAAGCCCAGAGGCGGCTTAAGGCCCAATATTGTAAACCGCTGTATGTAAAGAAGACTTGTAAACAAAGGCATATAAAAGAATTCACCGAGCCAGACACGTTTTATGAGCCGGCCGGGACTCTGTAGGCCGCCAGGCGTCAACCCATGTATATAAGGGGATGACCCGGCGACGGCTTAGGACAAGAAACTAGAGATCGATAGCCAAGCTAGCGGATTCGCTCCTTGGTCATGGAAACCTAGCAATACAACATCAACTGGACTAGGCCTTACCTTCACCGTAAGGGGCCGAACCAGTATAAACCTCTCGTGTCCTTTGTCCCGATTAACCCATTTAAGCTTCCTAGTTGCGATGGCCCTACGACTAAGTCCTTTCCCTAGGACATCTGCCATGACAATTCCACGACAGTTGGCGCCCACCGTGGGGCTAGCGCACGGTGGATTTGAGTTCTTGAAGGGCAACTTCGAAGGGCTCAAGGGATACGCTGTGGGCCGGATGACCAAGAGTCGTTGCGGCAAGCTCTACATCGACGACGAAGGCTGGGGCCCCGAGGCCGGCTCAATTGAGTATGGATACCGGGTCCCCTTTGGCGGAATCCATGTCTTCATCGGCCGGATCAGCGAGTCGGGCCCTGAGCCGGACGTCTGCACCAACCTCATTGAGACGGCTCAGCGCGTGAGATCCGCCCGGGCTCAACCTGCCGTGAGGCATGCCTTCGTGGGTTGCATCCATGGAGGTGAATTCTCTGAAGGATCAGTGGATGGCAGTGAGACGACCATCTGTTCTAACGGTGAGTCGTCCTCAGGCGAGACAGATTCTTTGTATCAGCTACAAGATGGCATGCTTGGGGGTTGTTCCCATGGCAACATTATTCTGGACCTCTCTGAGCCGCCGAATCGAGCCGGAGTTTTCACGGCTGGCACTCAACCCGGGCAGAACTCTATGGCTGCGGCAACAATAACCATCGGGTCGGCAGCAGCCGGGTTAGGAGACCCCGCGCGCCCCCGGCTCAGGTGGTAATGGACCTCTTGGATAAGTTGACGGCTCTGTTGACTGTTGTAGTGGAGCCGGTGGATAAGGCTTAGCATAACGCGGAGGTGGCACAGCTACGTGAAGAGATGGCATAGGCCAAGGAAAATTTAGCAGCAGAAGAGGTCAGGATGGCCGCGGAGCGGGCGGCTTTGGATGCTCGTGCTCAACAGCTTCAAGCGGAGACTTTCCGGCTCTTGGTGGATCTAAACGCGTCAAATGAGGTCATGAGGAGAAGGCACCAGAAAACTCAGTCACGTCTGCCTCTGACTTACGATCCTAGGAACCTTTTCCACACACCCGGGGCTGGTCTAAATAACCCGTCGGAGGCAAACCGGATCACGACACCCGAGGCTGGGGCGCCGGTTCAACCGCGGGCCATGGAGCCACCCTGTATGAATACTGCACTACCTCATTACACACCAATACCATCGGGTCACTTTTCTAACCCTTTGGAGAATCTCATTGCTGCATCGGCTTGTTTGGTGGCTCTCCCGATGGAAGGCGACTCTTCGACAGCAATTGAAACACGAAGTGTGAGGGAACTTCTTCAGACGGCTCTGGCGTAGTAGGATGCGTACTCTTACAGTCGAGACAGAATCCATTCAACCCCTCGCCCAAGCCGGAGCCCGAGCTATAGCAGGCATATGGACTCAGCCGCTATGCCGAGCAACGCTCAATGCTGTAACCAACCGCGCAGGCATGAGCCGGCGCAGGTTGGAGCCCTTAACTTGGCGGATCAGGAGAGAATCCGTCAAGAGGCTAAGCGGGCGGTTTAACTGGCAGCTGAGCAGGCGGCTCATCAGGCTTTTCCGGTTTATCCGGCAACCTCTGTTGAGGCAGGAGTGGCCACAAGAACAGGAGGTGTCCCTTGCCTGGTGCCAGCTATACGTAATGAGCACTTGCCAAAATACTTTAAGGGGCCTCGTAAGGTGCCTAATTACACGTCCGACTTGCAGCCTGGGGCATGGATTTAAAGTTATGAGATGGCGAGGGAGTTGTTGGAGGTCAGCGATGCAGCAATGGCTAAGTATTTCACTATGATGTTGGATGGAACGGCTCGCACTTGGTTGACAGGGTTGCCACCCAACTCCATCGGCTCATGGGCGGAGTTAAAAGCCCGGTTCATTCAGAACTTCAAGGACACATGTAAACAACCTATGTCAATTGACCTGACTAATTGTAAGCAAGAGGAAGGTGAGTCCACGACCCATTGGGTGCGCCGGGTCAAGAAGATAATACATTCATCTGATAAGATGGATGCCGGCTCTGCGGTCTTAATGTTGGAGAAAAATTGCCGTTTTGAACCTCTGAAACAGAAGCTAGGGCGGCTCAAGCGTGATTGTAATGACATGGGCCAGTTGATGGCGGCCCTGGTCAAATATGCTGATTCTGACAGTACCAAGGATCCCGTGTCTGATGAAGGAAAGACAGGGAAGGGAAAGAAGAATGGCAATGGCAAGGGTCACCAGCATAACCCGGCGAATCAAGGAGGTAATAAATGTAAGGCTGACAAGTTTGTGGCTAACACCAATACACAGGGCAACAACCAACGGTGCAAGGGTAGGCCACCTCCTCGGTCAGATGGGTCTAGTCCCACCCTCGAGCAACTACTGAATGAACCTTGTCCAAGACACGACACCCGGGATAAGCCAGCTACCCATCTGTGGAAGGACTGTACGATCATGAAGGCATTTAAAAATTCCAACATGTTTGATGGTAGCCACGGACCTGGCGGCGGTTCAGGCAGAGGCGGCTTTCATGGCCCGGACGCCGGTTCAGGCGGAGGCGGTTTTCACGGTCAGGGCCATCCGGGTAACCAGGGTGGCTATAATCAGCAACCCGGCCAAAGTAATCAGCAGCAACATCAGCAATAGTCCGGGTATCAGAGTAACCCAAAACAGTTGAACAGTGGGCAGTACCACGTATTTACCACTAGTTTATGCAAGAGGGACCAGAAGCTTCATAAGAGGGCTGTCAATGTTGTTGAGCCGGCGATTCCATGTTATTTGAGGTGGTCAGAACAACCTATTGTGTGGAGTAGGGAATATCACCCTCCCCGGGTTGATAATCCGTGTCACTTGGCCTTGGTGGTGGCACCTCAGGTTGGTGGATATAAGTTCACTAAGGTGCTCATGGACGGAGGCAGTAGCATCAACATCCTCTATTATGAGACGTTTTTTCGGATGGGGTTTGTCAAATGTGGGGCTCCGGCAAATCCTTAAGGTTCAAACACTAGGGTGCGCGCGAAGTCTTCCCCTCCTACCGATCTACGCTCTAGCTCGCTAAGATCTTACAGATGAACTCGACGAACTCACAACACAAAAAGACACGGGGTTTACACTGGTTCGGGCCACCGTTGTGGTGTAATACCATACTCCAGTGTGGTGGTGGTGGATTGCCTCTTGGGCTGATGATGAACAATACAAGGAGAGAACAGCCTCCTGAGGTTGAGGTGTTCTTGCGTGTGTGAGCTTGTGGTGTGTCTCTCGATCTCTGATGATCTCCGGCATCTCCCCCTCTCTCTACTATGGTGGCTAGTCCTATTTATAGAGGCCCTGGCCCTCTTCCCAAATATCGAGCGGGAAGGGAGCCAACAATGGCGGGCTAATTTGAAGGGGGACAACTAGTACAAGCTATCCTGACAAAAGTAGTCTTCGCCTGCACAAAGCTCTGGTGGTGACGCTATTTTGGGCTCCATGATCACCTCCGTCTTGCAGTCCATGGTCCTGGTCTTGTTGCACCAGAATGGCAACCTTTTCTTGATGCCTCGGTACTCTGCAGCTACGCTTGCCCCCTTTGCACCAAAGAGGAAACAAGGACGCTGCGCGCGCTGGCGCCCGCCTGGTGCCGATCGTCATGGTTCACGTCACGAGAGCCTCGTGAGGTTTGCCTTGCCTTGATATCTCCGCTCCTCGTGAGCCTGCCTAGCTAGACCACTCCAGAGGAGGTCTTGCGTCATCCGCCTCGCGAGGCTTGGCCCCTCGCGAGGGTCTTGGATGCTTTGTTGGTGAAGACGGGCCGTACGGCCTGCTGGCTCAACCACGGCGTGGGCTGCAGGCAGGCAAGTCTGGGGACCCCCGTTCCCAGAACGCCGACAGTAGCCCCGGGGCCCAAGGTGCGTGCGGGCTTGGCTTCACGGTGAAGCCAAGGGTCAAGCTTGAAGCACCGCGGGCCCCAAAAGCCTGCGACCTCGGTTGACGCATGGCAGTTGATTGGACGTGGGCGTCTCTGCTTCCCCACACTGCCCCGACGACTGCACGACTTGACAAGTCCCTGCGACATGCAAGGGAAACCATCATTACCTGTGATCGTTGGAGATGCTGGTTGGCCTTCTCTTGCTATAAATGGGGAGGGGGCGGAGCCCCCGTTGCCCATCTCCTCCTCGCTTGCTCGCTTCTTCCTCCTTGCTCTACCGCCTGCTCCAATGGCGCCCATTAGAAGGTTCTTTGCCGAAGAGAAGGGGAAAGCCCCCCGGGATGTCTCGGAGCTACTCCCGCCGAAGAAGAGATCGATCCATCGCCATGATGAAGCGGCGATGCAGGTGGTGGCGAGGCCTTTGTGCGAGCGACCTCCACCGGGGTACCCGCTACCCCTGTACGCCCAAGCCGTGGGCTCCGGAGGACGAAGTGACGAGCAGTGCCACCCATGCCGCGTCCGGGGTCGCCGCGCCACGGCAACGCGTGTCGTACACGCCGCGGACTCCTCGCGCGAGTTGGTGCTGTGGGCGCCGATGCCTCCGAACTCCTGGATCCGCTTCCCATGGTTCTTCTCCGACGTGATGCCGCCGAGGGGGCCTCTCGAGCTCTGGCTGCAGCATGCCGATTGCGGCGCTCCGATGATCAAAGCGAAGATCGAAGCAGTCCCCACTGGAAAGATCTTCATGACTCGCGGCTGGGGCGAGGTCGCACGGGTCTGTCGTGCGAGGGGCGCCCTCGCGATCCACTTTGAGTACGACGGAGCCTCCACGCTTCTCTTCAAGGTCTTCGACGCCGAGGGCCGCCGCCTGGAGTGCTGCTCCGGGGGGGAGCGCGAGGCTGATGTGTGCTCCGCTCACGACCACTCCAGCAGCAGCAGCCCTTGGGAGTCCAGCAGCTCTCCTGAGCTCTACGAGACTCCGGAGACGAGCGACGACAGCTACGTCCCTCCGAGCTCTCGCCACGCCCCGAGCAGGGCTGCGGCGTCCAGCCGCCGCTGATCTAGATGGGGTTGGCGCCGGCCTCCCGTGGCCCACTGTTGATGATGGCGTCCGCCACGGGAGGATGTAGATAGGATCCCCCTTAGCATCAGCTTTTGTTTCCTGCAAAGAATCATGAATCACCCCGTGGGGGCATGTAAGGATCTGCAATGCCTTTGTACTTATTTTCCTTGTTATGAAGATTCGATGAACGCGTGTCCCGTTAAGGCTCGGTCTCCCTTTTCTTTCCTCGCGATAGCTTGTTGCTCTACGCTGATGGGTCCCAGTCCCAAGGAGGCTACAGCCGTCGCTGTATGCCAGGTTGCGATGCTGTGGTCAAGGCCAGGAGGTGCGCGGCCCGAGGTCCAGTAAGAGCCCCTGAGGTGCGATGCTCAGAAGGTCCCCGTTAGCGCCCAAGCGGCCATGGTAAGGAAAGAAAGGAAGATGACTTGGCCGCAACGGGGTTGCGGCATGGTGTGAGCGACTATTAGGCCCAAATATTTAGTCGACCGAGGGCGAGACTTATCTTGCTGACTTCACCGTGATTCCTGATGTTGCGCTAGGGCTGCGCGCCAACTTTCGCGACATAGCTAGGCCGGTCCGTACGAGTTTTCATTCTCCCGAGCTCTTCTTAGTGCTCTGCGTCCTCAGGTCCCGGCCCTCGAGCGAGCTCAGCCGCCACTGGTATGCCAGGTCACGATGCCGTGCTCAAGGCCAAGGGGTGAGGGCTGGAGTGCCAGTAAGAGCTCCTGAGTCGCGATGCTCAGGAGCCCCCCTTTTAACGCGGAAGCGAATCGCACGAGATAAAAGGAAACTCGCGGTGCTGCCTACTGTCCTCCCTGCTGGGTCCCTGTGGACAGGCACAAGAAGATACATGGTTTGCCGTTCCTGCCGCCTGCCTGCCGCTGGTTGGTCCGGATGAAGTGAAGGCACTGAGGGCCTGGTGAGGTGATGTGCACAACGCGTGCTGCGAGCCAGAGCTCGACCACTCAGATTTGTCGATCGTGGCAGGGACGGACCCATGCACCAGCGCCGTGCCTGTGTAGACGCCCCGAGGGAGGCGATGATCGAGCAGGTGATAGCAGTTGGCAGGTTAAGCATGAAGAGCAGATCGACTGGGATAAATGCAGGAAGATACATGCCACTGGGTCTGGCCCGAGCAGCATGGGGATGATGCAGCCCGAGGGGCGCCCCCAACGAGGTAAGCTAGAGACACAAGCAAAAGGGATACATGCCACAGGGACAGACCCACGTGGCCTGGGAATAGTGCGGCCCGAGGGGCGCTCCTAGCTTAAATGAACTTGGAAGATGTTACCTAGTTCTGTAGACGAAGTAGAGTTGGCGCAGCTGAAGCCACGCGTCGAAGGAATGACCCCTCATGAGCCACCGGGACCCTGAGCCTCGGGAGGCTCTGGGGGCTCAGGAGGTTCCCTGAAGACCGTCGCCATCTCTTCTAGAACAGTGTGGAACCTGGCCTCCTAAGCCGCCAGGACTTGCCGCATGTTGCGCTGATAGGCCGACGCCACGCTCGGCAAGCCGAAGGGCATGTGAACGTAGCTGTGTGGTGGACCCTCACAGCGGACTGCATGTGATGGCCATTAGCGTTCCTGAGATGCGGCCCTGTTGAGCCCTGGGATGTCGATGCAGACACGCAATTCAGCACCCTCGCCTGGATGGTGAGCCGTGCTCGACGAGCGGCTGTCGCCACGCATGGCTCTTGCGTTTGTAGCTCTTGGGTGGTCTTGGTGATGAACTCTTGGGTGGTGGGCACTCCTTGCCCTGTGCTCTCCTGAGGAAGGTGTGCCGTGAAGCACGCTTCCAAGTGGTGCCCAAGCGCCTCCCTCGTGATATCAGCAAGGTCTGAGGCTCTCCAGAAGAGAGCCCCCGAGCCCTGCCCGAGGAGGGCGTCGAGCGCGCTTTCCTATGCGGTGGAGGGAGGTGCCCCTAGAGCGGGCGCTGATCCTGACGAGGTTCCTGACGCGACGCCATCTTCTCGGGGTCCTGCGCGGCGTGGCAGCTTCTTCTTGGGGATGGTCTCCGGAGGGCCTTCACTTCTGCTGTCAGGGTCATCGATTGCCGCGGCTTGGAAGGCGCGCTCAAGGGAGCACACTGCATCCCTTTCTTCACATGGGACCATGATGATTCCCCCGCTTCTTGGCATCTTGAGAATGTTGTAGCCGTGGTGAGTGACTGCCATGAACTTGGCCAGGGCTGGATACCCGAGGATAGCATTGTACGGCTGGAGTTGTTTGAACTAATCCTCAAGGGGACAAGTTTTGTTATGTATTGCGATTGATGTTTCCTTGTACTAACAACACAGCAGAATATGAAGCCTTGCTCCATGGTCTTCGAATGGCTAAAGAGATGAGTCTGAGCTGGGTTCGGTGCCTGGGCGATTCAGATTTGGTGGCTCAACAGGTGGCAGGCAAGTGGGATCCCAAGGATCCTCTCATGGCGGCTTATCGCCGTGAGGTCGACGCTGTTGCGGGGCATTTTAAGGGTTATCAAGTGCAACACATTGACCACAGAAAGAACGAAGCGGCCGATGCCTTAAGCCGGTTGGGATCTCAGTGTAAGCCGGTACCACCTAAAACCTTTTTGGATGTTTTACATAACCCGTCTGTTAAGTTGCCTACAGAGGAAGATTTGGCCATTCTTGACCCGAAGGCATAGTTAGTGGTGGCTATTCATGTTATTCCAGATTGGACAGTACCGTTCCTGGCTTACATGACCCGGGGCGAGTAGCCAGAGGACGAGACCCTAGCCCGACAGATAACCCGGCGGTCCAAGTCAATGACGATTTCTGACGGAGAGTTGTATCATTGCAGCATCACTGGAGCGTTTCAGCGTTTTGTTTCTCCTGAAGAAGGTCAAGAAATACTTCATGAGATCCATGAAGGGTATTGTGGTCATCACGCCAGGTCAAAGTCTCTTGTGGCCAAAGCTTTTCGTCATGGTTTTACTGGTTAACGGCTTACGCTGATGCAGAGGATCTGGTCAGTAGGTGTGATGGATGTCAAAAATTTGCATGACGAGCGCATGTGCCGGCTCAAGAGTTGCGGATGATTCCAATCACTTGGCTGTTTGCAGTTTGGGAGCTTGACATGGTTGGACCTTTCAAAAGGTCCAAGGATAAAAAGACACATCTTTTAGTGGCAGTTGACAAATTCACAAAATGGGTTGTGGCAGAGCCAGTGAGTAAGTGTGATGCAGCCACGACGGTTCAGTTCATGAAAAGGGTGATTTTTCGCTTTGGTTTTCCACACAGCATTATCGCTGACAATGGCACTAATTTGTCCCAAGGTGCTATGGAGGAGTTTTGTCAATGTGAGCATATCCGGCTTGATGTTTCTTCCGTAGCTCACCCTCCATCTAATGGTCAGGCTGAGAGAGCAAATCAGGAAATCTTAAAAGGTCTCAAGCCCCGGCTTATGGTTCCCTTACAAAGGACACCGGGTTGTTGGGTAGAGGAATTACCCTCAGTGCTATGGAGTATCAACACCACTCCTAACAGGTCTACAGGTTATACACCTTTCTTCATGGTTTATGGAGAGGACGCGGTGCTGCCTAGTGACATCCTCATGACTCGCCTCGCGTGGCGGCTTACATTGAAGCTAATAATGAACAAGCCCGACAGGATGCACTTGACTTGTTAGATGAGGAGAGAGACTTGGTGGCGGCTCGATCGGCAATTTATCAACAGGACCTGCGCGGTTATCACAACCACCGGGTTAACTCCAGGACCTTTCAAGAAGGTGACCTGCTGCTCCGGCTCATCCAGGATCTGTCGGATGCACACAAACTATCACCGCCTTAGGAAGGACCCTTTGTGGTCAGCAAGAATTTAAACAACGGGTCATATTACCTCATTGACGTTCGAGAGCACAAAGACTCACGTAAGTCGGAGGAAGAGACCCGCCGGCCGTGGAACATTGCTCAGCTTCAGCCATACTACACCTGAGCTACCGACTCTCGTCATGTACATACTTTGACGTTGTATATATTATGATAAGTAATAAAGAAGGACCTCTGTCTTTTTCCTCTTCAAAGATCATATATATTTACTATTTTCATTATTTAAATGACTATTAAGGAGCTGATCATATCTGAATCTAGCTTAACCTTTTTTGGTCCGGCTTATGATCGTATTCGAATCTAGCTATAAACCTCATGATCACTTGGGGGCTTCCTGTTCAAACATAGGTCATATTCAAACCAAAGAGAACATAACTGTCGTAACCCTCTTGATCGGCTCAAAGCCAAACTCACCAGGGGGCTTCTTGATCGTATCCGAATCATAGCTTAACCCCGTTTGGGTCTGAATTGGATCGTATTCAAATCAGGGTCGTTAAAAACCTCTCAAGGTCATTTGGGGGCTTCCTGTTCAAACATAGGTCGTATTCGAACCAAAGAGAACATAGATGTCGTAACCCTCTTGATCGGCTCAAAGCCAAACTCACTAGGGGGCTTCTTGATTGTATCTGAATCATAGCTTAACCCCTTTTGGGTCCGACTTAGATCGTATTCGAATCAGGGTCGTTAAAAACCTCTCAAGGTCATTTGGGGGCTTCCTGTTCAAACATAGGTCATATTCGAACCAAAGAGGACATAGCTGTCGGTACCCTCTTGATCGGCGCAACGCCAAAGCCACTGGGGGCTATATGATCATATTCGAATCTTAGCTTAACCCCTTTGGCCCGGTTTACTGATCGTATTCGAATCAGAAACCCCCAAATTTATGTTGTTTGAAATCTTCTATTTTGTCTTACTGGTTTTTATTGTCTCAAATCTAAACTATCAGTATGGTTTTTATTTAAGCCGGTTTGACTATTTGACAATAGGCCACCAAGGCATGATAGTCATCAGGTATATGGAAGCATTGACAATTTCATAAAGACATATACCGAGTGTTTTTGACCCGTCCGGTGTTAAACCGCCAGGCCGGCTCTTTCACTTTTTGCAGGAGCAAAGTTAAAACATTGCAGATGTAATCAAAGATGAGCTGGCATAGAGTAGTATGCAACATTTTGTGTGCGACGGCATAAGCAACACATACAGTTTCAAGCTAAATCTATTACAAGGCTTTGAGAGCCCACAAGATGGTTATGACTCTCCCATTGCCGGTTCACCTCCTTCTACTGATTGGAAGCTGGGATTGGACCGGTCAAAGCTGTTCAGAGCAATGAACTCTGCTTTATCATCAATCAGGCCGGCCGGATCAACTTCCGGAGAAAAAGTGTGTTGACGAACTGGCGGGATAAGATCTGTGACCTTATAAGAGGGATTCGCCATCTTCTTATTCTCCATATCAAAACCCGGCTGATATTTATCGATGTTGGTCTCATCTCCAAGAATGGTAGCTTGAGGTCGAACTCCCCTCACACAGGCAATGAAGTCATCTTGCTCAAATAGAGTCCCGTCTTCCTTCACGGTAGGGTACCCCTTAGCTACATCCGATCTGGCACCCAGGCTTTGGAGCGGCTCAGGGCATTCAGGGCTCCGGCTTTGGCACAGAATCGTTTGACCTCTTGAAACCTGGCGGGTAAGATTGATAACTTCTTCAAGACATCGCTCAACCGATTGGGTCCTTGGTTGGCAGGGAGATGGTGGCAAGTGCTCGTTGAGCGCCAGTATACAATTGCTCCACCAAGCTATACACCACCTTCAATTTGCTCACACTGTCTTGGCTCAGATTTTTGCTTCGTGGACCTACGAGTGTATTTTAAACAAAGGCTCAACAGGCGGCTTATATTCCAGGTCAAAAGAAGGTATAAGTGATTAATACAGATGACTTACCAAAGATGGCGGAGACCATTTGAGGCACCCGGTTCTTTAAGCCGGTGATCTCTATGGTAACCTCCTCAAGAGCCGCCTCAGCTGTTTCATCACGTTGTATCAGCAACGTCTTTTCTTCGGCCCAGGATTTCTTCTTTGCAGTCAAGCTGGTCTTCAATTTTTCTGCCTCAGAAAGACTCAATTGGAGTTTAGAGTCAGCAGTCTTGATTTCTGCCTCTTGATCCGTTAGCTGGGTCTTTACATCAGTTAATTGGGAGCCCAATTCAGATAGGGCGTTCTACAAAACATACACAGGTGTGTCAAGGCTTAAACTAAAAGTTATAAGGGTTCAAGTCTCAAGTACTATGCATGGCAATACCACTTGACACTTGGGGGCCAATGTCTGCCAAAGCAATTTTTTATGACTCTTATATGTTTCAAGTCCCAAGTGTTTTACAAAGTAACAACACTTGGCACTTGGGGGCTAATGCATGATATTCAGAAAGTTTCTCAAGATTAAGCCGGATTGCAATACTTATTGGGACTAGTAAAAGACAGTTATGAAGTTAAGTACCGGTTCATTTATGATAAATTGAGCCGGCCCGGGGACTACAGGTGAAGTTTACGCTACTTTGTTGGACTTTCGAAAAGCTTAGAGACAAAGTATCAACCTATATCATAAAGTCTACAGATCATTCAGGTTCATCATCTGAAGACTTGGGGGCTGGCAGAGTATAACTGAACCGGAGAACATACCTCATATTTGTGACAGCCTGGTTTTTGCCCTCTCTTATCTGCTTGAATTTTCATTTGAAAATTTTCTGAAACTTGGAATTCTTGAATCTTTTCATATGGACTTAAACAGTTGGGCATCTTTGGCTTTCACCCAAGTGCTTCACTTCCCTCCTAAATCATCATTTCACTTCTGATCCACCCCAAAATAATCTTTGGAATATTTTTCTTAAATAAAAAATATTCATTTTCTCTCAAAAACCCTAAGCCAGATCTGTTTGCTTCAAAGCAACCCCAATTTTTATGGCTCAGAAAAATATGGGATAATTCACAAATATTCTGTGAACCCTAGGGCACCTTCCTGAGCAAAAATATTTCATCACTTTTTGGAATATTTTTGCTATAGAAAATCTTTTCTATTCTGGACAGAAATGGTGGTTTCTACATCAGCTACCATTTTACTTGCTCCATTTCACCTGAACTTTCTTGTGCATCTTTACCTTAGTAACTTGTAACTAGCCTCCAAAGCACAGCCTCAATATCCCAGCCGTTTGACCACAGTAACTATTCAAAGTTACTGGTCAGAAACTTACCTGGTTTGTAAAATCCTCTCTACTGCACCTGGATCCAACCAAACCGTGGTAAACTTCAAAACCACCACGAACAACATGCCAGACATGATTTTTGGACGAAAGCTGGCCTGAGGAGAGAGTTCGCACGGTGACCACGCGTGTCCATGATGCTAGGCATCCGTGTCGACGCGCTCTGGGTGTCGCCGAACGCTCTGTTCGCGCGTGCTCGCTTCCCTCGCCTGCCCGAGCGTGCCAAACCACGCCACCATCATCGTCTCGATGTCTTTAACTCCCTAGCGCTCGTCGACGCCGGAGCTCGCCACAGCGAGCATGGGCACAGTCCGGCCAACGCCACAGTGCGCTCTGCATTGTGCTCGTCGCCTTCCTCTTGATCATGTGCTTGTCTCCGTCCGCCCACAGGGGCCACGTGACCTCCGTCGCCTTCTCCCCCTGTCACTGATGCCGCTCGTCGTCGGGTGCCATGGACAGGTGTCCACCGGCGGAGCCCGAAGCCCCCTCGCCGCTTGCCTATAAATAAGGCCACCCCCAGTCTCCTCGAGCCCAATCCAGCACTCCCACACACTCCACGATTGCGTAGGAAGCCGTAGCCCGGCCGGGCAAGCCTCGGGCCGCCGTCCCCGAGCATGAGCTCGCCGGTGATCCCCTCTGGACGCCACGGGAGCTCTAGCCCCTCCCAGGCCAGGGCAACCCCTCCAGGGCTTCCGCCTCTCTCCGGTGAGGCCGTCTCGCCTGCTTGGAGCCCCTGGAGTGGCCTCCGTTCGCCATCTTCCTCAACTCCAGCAACCTCCACATTCTGCCTCCGCTTGCGAGCTTGTTTCCGACACCGTCCGACTACCCCTAGCCATGCTACGGGTACGGGCAGGTGCGCCATCATCCCCTCTCTCAATCCCTCCCTCTCATTTGGGCCAAGGAGCCCTTGTCGCCGGTGAGAGCTCCGGCGAAGCCACAGCCTTCTTTGTTTCTTTATCCCCCTTCCCCCACCTGACTAGCGGGGCCCGCTAGTTAGCCACTCTGTACGCGCGCAAAGCGGTACGAGTGGTGGCGCCCCTGGGCTTTACGCCTTCGACGTCACCCCCCAGCCTGTTTCTTTTTATTCAAATTCATTTGAATTTATAGAACACTGCAAACAGTTATAACTCTTCAACCATAAGTCCAAATGAATTGATTCTTTTTGCATTGTGTTATTTGATAAGAAATATAGCAGCTCACCAAAGATGAGATTTTTCTGAGCTGTTTAGAATTTCTGGTGATTTTCAGAAGTGTTCTTGATATTTGCTTTTTGTGTTTAAATTTATTTTCAGAGGGTGAGGCTTGTCTTGAGGATCACCAGAAGGCTTGTGAACCTCATCTGCACAAAGGCAAGCCACAACAACATTTTCATGGTGTCATTTCAATATTTGTGATTTTCTTACTTGAATGAAATGATTAATCCATGCATTTAAATGATTATTGAGTTATTTGTATTCTGTTAAATATTGGTTAGTTGTTATGCTTGATTTACAGAATGATTGAAACTAGTTTAGTGGATAAAGCAAGTTAAGATTTATTTGGTGATGTTAGAAATAATTTTGTTATGCATGTTACTAATTATTTAAAGCGTTGTTTTTGCCTTCCTAAATTGATAAAATTTTGTTAGAAAATGTTTTGTTAAATACTTGTTTAATCATATTACTTGTCTTACATAATGTTTGAACCCGACTTAGTGATAAAGAAATTAAGAGTTGTTGGTAGTGAAATCTTTTTGTCAAGCATATGAGAAATTTATCGGAGTTACTTTCTTGCGTAAGAAATTAATAAAACTTATTGCAAAATATTTTGGTTAAGTTGTGAGTCATTTTGAGCAGTAGAGTAATATGACTTGTTGACGTTTATGCTTGGTGTGTATATGGATGACATCGGTCATTTTTATCATTATATGATGCATGTGTTGTTTTGCATTTCATGGCATGCTATGACACCGGTCATTTTTTAGTTTAAAGTTGAACCTGAATATAACTCAACTTGAATCTACCGTTGGCTGGGTCATGGTGCCGCTGAATCGAGTTTCTTTCCAGTGCAACCACATTTGCCTTGGTGGGAAGGCCTTGATTCAGTCCATTGACATGGCCTCTGGTCGGTGCCTCCAACTAGGGAAGGTTATGCCGTGCTTGCCCTGGCCCGGTAAGCAGGCACAATCTTGTGTGCCTGTTGATAAGATTATGGTACCGAGTCCCCGAGTGGGAGTGTTTTGACCACGACGGTGGTCGGGGTGTCTTTGGTAGACACGGGGCCACCCAGGACCAGCCCATTGGGGATTTGGGTCGTACTGGCCGGGAGAGTGCTGTGGCAATGGAAGGGTTTTGTCGGAATGCCGTTGGTCCACCCAAATGGGAGTGCGAGGCCATGGGTTCCGTGGTGTGGGTATAGTGTGATACATCTGCAGAGTGTGTAATCTATCGATAGCCGAGTCCACGGTCACGGACACTTCATAGTAGGTCCCACCATGAGTCAACGTTTAATAAAAATTGCACACTAAGCTATGAACTTTGCATTCTTGATGGATGGCAGAAAGGCCATCGAGGCATTTGGGACCAAAAGATGGTCGTGGTTGTGATCGCCATAAGGATCACGAGTTGTTCTTGAGAAAGACCACTTTGGTGGTGTGTTTGTGATCCAGAGATGATCATAGTTGCTAAGTTGTCCCGAGGGACGTTCGAGCATGATCACAGCATGTTGACATATAGTGTTGCATTATTAATAATTGGTTAAATATCATGATATTGTTTGTCATTATGATTATGCTTGTTCTGAGCTTGCAAGTGCATTCAATGTACTGACCTGGCGTGTCATGCCAGATTTTAGGAAAGTATCGTTGGAGAGGAGCGTCGTTCGAGTCTAGATCGTGTCCACATCGGTGTCCCTGTGATATGGAACTTCCGCCACAACGTTATTCTGCTGCCACATAGTTGTTCGGATCGAGGCTCCTTTATGTTTACTAAATGATGTACATATCATTCAGCCGCACTGAGTGTGCCGCTTGGCCTTGACAACTGTTGTAATGTAAACTCTGTTCTGCTAGAATCAATAAAGCGGTTGTTTTTCTGTACCAAGATGTTGTGTGTTGCCAGAAGACATGGTCTCTGGGCTGGCAATGCATGGTAAACCGGTCGCTCTGAGCTAGGGTGCCATAATATTTTAGCTACAATTGCTTGACCATCTCAATTTCCGACTCACGGCTGGAATGAACATGACTGAGATAGCTGGACAGTATGTCACTAGCATTCAGATGAGTGTAGTGAGAGATATCAAAATGCACTTTCTGCTTCTCCAAGGCTTCTTGCTTACCAGTGTGCCGGGCTAACACAGTGGGGTCCCCGGTTCAAAATATCGGCTACCAGTAATCAACAGGTCAGTATCAGAAGTTGTTGGCGGGTTAGCTGAACTAGATGGTTCAGTGATAGTCAGATTAAGGGTGATCTCATCGGCTGACAACTCAGGAGGATCCAATTGAGTATGAACAGCCGGGTCTTCAGGTGCTTCAGTTTCAGAGGGAGGAGTTGGCATGGCCGGCTCAGGTGCAGGAACCTTCGGGTCTTATGACGGCTTAATCACCTTGACCTTCTTGGATTTGGCTTGGCCTCTAAGAAAAGTTTTATGAGATAGTTAGTTTAAGAATGCAATTTTTAAAGATACAGAGGAAAGCTGATTTTTCCTTACCCATGAGCATTTTTGAAAGCCGGAAACTGAGTCTGGGATGAGTCACCAGAAGAGTGAGAAACCTCCTATAAAAGGTAAAATAAAGTCAGTGAGGCAAGGGAATAGATTCATTAATGAAAGCAAAAGATGAAGATGAAAGAAACTTCATTCGGGCGTTTTCGAGGAGTTTGTTGTAAAACGGAAGGCGGTTCATCGTCGTCATTATTCCGGGCCTGACGGCGGCTCTCATGTTGCTGCTTTTTCAAAAGAAAATGAGGGTCCAAATAAGCCAAAGGGTGCAAAAACCTTACTTTCCGGGTTACCAGTCGAAGTTTCTGTCTTGGCAAATGGGCTGAGTCGGAGGAAATAGTTACCTCTTCTTCTACGGCCTGGCTGGCCCCCGTGTCGTCCTGGCAATAGTCAGTGTCAATATGGTTATTAAAAAACTGGCCAAGGGAGTCAAGGGCTACCTCCGACTCAGTATCATCATTAAGATTTAACAGGTCCGAAGCAGTGCTCCTTTTCTTCCTGGACCTCCGGGTCGTCTTCCTGGCAGCTATGGCGGCAGCTCTAGCCTTCTTGGCAGCTTCATGGTCATACTTGGCCTTCCAGAAGTCGGATTTGGCCTGTAAAAAAATAAACAGGATAAAAGGTCATGCAAATATTTAAAACTACTGAGCAAAACACAAAAAGAGAAAGAGGTCAGGGGTTTTTCACCTCTGGTGCCGGGTTAAGTTTGCAGAAGGGGTTTAACCCAACCTTAATGCAGTCCTCATATTTTCCGTTCACAAGGATGGTTAACATTACAACAATGTCTTCTTCAGTTAATTGTACAGAGCTGTGACGCAGAGAGTCATTTGGGCCTCCGCCATACTCATACAGCAATTTGGATCGGCGGCTTAGAGGGATGACCCGCCACGAGATCCAGCAACGGATCAAGTCAGCTCCTGTTAAGCCATTCCCCGATAAGGCATTAATCCTTTTAATAGATGGAATAAGATTCTTGTGTTCGACAGCAGTAAGTTTATCAGGGAGCACAAACTTGGAATCCAGACTGTCACATCCCTAGCTGCTGGTAGTGCTCTAGGCTAGCTCATGTGTGCATCATGTTTAAATTCTGAAAATTTGAACTGAGGGAATTTTGGAAGCCTCAAAAACTTAAATAAAAGAGGGGCAAAAACCCTAGAAATCTCAGTCATTGCTCCAAAGTGCTCTTCTTAAATGTTTGATAATTTTTGGTAAGGGTCCTGGTCCCAACCAAAATATTGAACATTTTTAAGGAATTATTTTTGGGACTTTGGATTTAATTCATTAGCTATTTGAATTTGAATTATATTCATATAATTAGAATATAATTTCAAATACCCCTGATATATTTTATAAGCTTTTGGAAAAGTCCATTTAGCAATATAAAATATTCAGAGGAGTTTTTGGCATTGTTTGAATTATTTTAAATTCAAAACAGTGGCAAAATAAATTAAATAAAACAAAACAGAAGAAAAAAATAAAAAGAACAGAAGCCTACTTGGGCCACTTACCTGTAGCCGGCCCAGCTGGCCAGCCCATCTGGCCGGCCCAGCCCACCTCCTTCCCCCCCCCCTTGTCATCTTCCTCCTTTGCCAGGAGGACGAACAGAGGCGAGGCGTGGCGCGCGCCCGAGAGGCCTCAGCCACCTCCTGCTTCCCCCTGGCCACCTCCTGCTTCCTCTCGTCGCCCTGGACCCCGTCCGCGACGCCACGCACCCCCCAGGCCTCTCACTCTCTCCCCGAGCTCCTCTCTTCCTCTGGCTCTCTCTCGCGCAGCCACCGAACACACCCGTCGCCGCCGACGAGCATCACCGCGGCCACCGTCCACCCCGTGCCTCTCCGATGAGTTCAGAGGAACCGCCATCGCCTTCTGCGTCTTCTACACCAACCCATTCGACCGCGGGAGCCCTGTAGCGTCTTCCCGGAGCTCGTCCCCAACCTTCGGCCGCCGGCAAACTTCCGAGGATTCGCGAGCTCCAGCCCCTCCCCGGCCTCGCCGTTGCCTCTACCGGATCCGCTGTGAGCTCCTCTTCCATTTCCCCTCCTCCCCGCGCTCGTTCCCGCACGCTAGTCGCCCTTTTCACCGGGGCCGTGAGCTCCTCACCGCCGGTGATGACACGGACAAGGCCAGAGCCACCGGAGCTAGCTACCGAGCACGGCAACGTGCTCCACACCTCACCAGGAACCTAACTCACACACCAGCTTCCCCTCCCGTGCCCCCTAACGCCAACCCCGACCTCGCCCGAACTCCGGCCACCGCCGCGAGCTTGCCTCCGGTGAGCTCGGGCCACCTCAGCCCCTGCTGTTTGCACAGATGGATGCGGGCGAGTCCCAGCTCCACGTAGACGCCCTCATCCGCCCGTTTGGCCGCCGGAGCAAGAAATCCGAAGGCCTCCGCCGTCTCGGCCTCGCCGGCGTCAAGCCGCCGGCAGGTTAGGCCCTGTTGACCAGGGGTTTGACCCCCCCTGGGTCGATGACAGGTGGGGCCAGCCCCCCTGTTAATTAGTTTAGTTTATTTTAATTTAATTACCCCCCTGCTGACACTGACATGTGGGCCCTAGTGCCCTAATCTTTAATTAAACTAAACTAAACCCCCCCTGTTTAACCTGTGACGCTGACATATGGGTCCCACAGGTCAGTTTGACCTGGACGGCGCCCGTTGACCTGCTGACGTCACTATGAGGTCATGATGACGCAATAATTCCTTTCTGGAATTTAAATAAATCTTAAATGATTTAATAATTTCAGAAAATAGCTAAAACTTCTATAAATCATAGAAAATTAACCGTAACTCCAAATTAAATAAATTATATATGAAAAATTATCAGAAAAATTCAAGGAATCCATCTGTACCATTTTCATGCATGTTAGAACAACTTATAGGTGCTGTTTAGCACAAATCAA
>NC_041386.1:511672300-511680393 GCF_002162155.2 Triticum dicoccoides | reverse complement strand
GCCACCTCCTGCTTCCCCCTGGCCACCTCCTGCTTCCTCTCGTCGCCCTGGACCCCGTCCGCGACGCCACGCACCCCCCAGGCCTCTCACTCTCTCCCCGAGCTCCTCTCTTCCTCTGGCTCTCTCGCGCGCAGCCACCGAACACACCCGTCGCCGCCGACGAGCATCACCGCGGCCACCGTCCACCCCGTGCCTCTCCGATGAGTTCAGAGGAACCGCCATTGCCTTCTGCGTCTTCTACACCAACCCATTCGACCGCGGGAGCCCTGTAGCGTCTTCCCGGAGCTCGTCCCCAACCTTCGGCCGCCGGCGAACTTCCGAGGATTCGCGAGCTCCAGCCCCTCCCCGGCCTCGCCGTTGCCTCTACCAGATCCGCTGTGAGCTCCTCTTCCATTTCCCCTCCTCCCCGCGCTCGTTTCCGCACGCTAGCCGGCCTTTTCACCGGGGCCGTGAGCTCCTCACCGCCGGCGATGACGCGGACAAGGCCAGAGCCACCGGAGGTAGCTACCGAGCATGGCAACGTGCTCCACACCTCACCAGGAACCTAACTCACACACCAGCTTCCGCTCCCGTGCCCCCTAACGCCAACCCCGACCTCGCCTGAACTCCGGCCACCGCCGCGAGCTTGCCTCCGGTGAGCTCGGGCCACCTCAGCCCCTGCCGTTTGCACAGATGGATGCGGGCGAGTCCCAGCTCCACGTAGACGCCCTCATCCGCCCTTTTGGCCGCCGGAGCAAGAAATCCGAAGGCCTCCGCCGTCTCGGCCTCGCCGGCGTCAAGCCGCCGGCAGGTTAGGCCCTGCTGACCAGGGGTTTGACCCCCCTGGGTCGATGACAGGTGGGGCCATCCCTCCTGTTAATTAGTTTAGTTTATTTTAATTTAATTACCCCCCTGCTGACACTGACAGGTGGGCCCTAGTGCCCTAATCTTTAATTAAACTAAACTAAACCCCCCTGTTTAACCTGTGACGCTGACATATGGGTCCCACAGGTCAGTTTGACCTGGACGGCACCCGTTGACCTGCTGACGTCACTATGAGGTCATGATGATGCAATAAGTCCTTTCTGGAATTTAAATTCATCTTAAATGATTTAATAATTTCAGAAAATAGCTAAAACTTCTATAAATCATAGAAAATTAACCGTAACTCCAAATTAAATAAATTATATATGAAAAATTATCAGAAAAATTCAAGGAATCCATCTGTACCATTTTCATGCATGTTAGAACAACTTATAGGTGCTGTTTAGCACAAATCAATTAAATGGCATTTGAATAATCACATATGGAGTTTGAATTTGAATCTTGTATTCAAACCAACTTCATTTAATCTGTTGCTAGTTGCATTAGCCCAAAACACATTCATTTTGCCATGTCATGATCATGCATCATATTGTGCATTGCATTGATTGTGTTCCCTTCTGTGTTGCCGGTATTTGTCCCCTCTCGATAGATGTGATACCGATGATGCGATCGTTGACACTGATGAAGACTCAATGCTATCTTCAGAAGTGCCAGGCAAGCAAAACCCCCTTGTTCATTCCGATACAATCCCACTCTCTCGCTCCTGCTCTCTTTTACTGCATTAAGACAACAC
Organism: Triticum dicoccoides; assembly: GCF_002162155.2. Taxonomy (NCBI): domain Eukaryota; kingdom Viridiplantae; phylum Streptophyta; class Magnoliopsida; order Poales; family Poaceae; genus Triticum; species Triticum dicoccoides. Next base: position 511,678,796 of record NC_041386.1, on the reverse strand, counting down.
CGATTCATCTGTTACTTGCTGCGGTAGCTGAACCCTTTATCCTTTGCATGACCTGTCATTGCCACAGTAAATAGATGAAACCCACTAGCATGAGTAGGAGTTGTTTGAGCCCGGTTATGCCTACTCATTCATGCTTGTTTGTCATGCCTGCTACTGCTTAGAGTTGAGTCAGGTCTGGTTCATCGGGGATGAATCAGAGGCGTGTGAACATGTCCTACTGTGTGTGAGCTAAGTGTGTGAACACGATTTGGTAAAGGTAGCGGTGAGAGGCCATGTAGGAGTACATGGTGGGTTGTCTCATTGCAGCCGTCCTCAGGAACTGAGTTCTGTGTTTGTGATCCATGATTCAGCTACTACCACGCATTGGGCCCGAAACCAATGGACCCTCTCGGCTTCTTGATCACCCTTGTCCTCTGTCCAGGAGTTGCAAGTAGTTTCTGGTGTTTGTAGTATGCTGGAGGCCGTGCACAGCGCTGACCGTAGGGGTGGGCTGTGATGCGGTAGGCACGTGGCCGGGTAAACCGGGCGCCCGTTTGGTGTCACGGAACCCTGTTCACATCGTTTGGGGCTGTGAGCGAAACTCCGGCCGGATCTCCTCATGGATGGAACCCGAATAGGCGATAAACCTGGACTAGAGACTTGAGTGTTTAGGTAGGCCGTGGCCGACACCCACGTTGGGCTTCCGCTTGAAGGTTGCCGAGTACATGTCGTGTAAACGGCGGTAAGTGGTGAGAGCGTGTGTGAAGAAGTACACCCCTGCAGGGTTAACCTAATCTATTCGAATAGCCGTGTCCGCGGAAAAGGACTTCTGGGTTGCTTATATCAGTTCATAGACAAGTGAAAGTGGATACTCTAAAATACGCAAGATAAGCGTGAGTGCTATGGATGGCGTTCTCGTAGGGAGACGGGAGCGGTTCCATAGTGGTGTATTGATATGGTGAATATGTGGACTCGTGTGCGCCACCTCAAAAGAGTTACATTGCAGTCGTAGTTTAGGATAGCCACCGAGTCAAAGCTGGCTTGCTGCAGTTAAACCCCACCATCCCCTTTGTTGATAATGATGCATATGTAGTTAGTTCTGATGTAAGTCTTGCTGGGTACATTTGTACTCACGTTTGCCTATTTTATGTTTTTGCAGAGAGACTTCAGTCTCACTATTAGTTCCGCTTGGACTTCGACGTTTAGCTTGATACCTCAGCTACGATCTTGTGCCCTCGGCAGGATCTGATCGATAGTCAGGCTTCTCAGCCTTTTTCATTTATAGATGTCTGTACTCAGACAGGATAGCTTCCGCTTGTGCTTTGACTTGTATGCTCTGATTGTTGGGTCATGAGACCCATGTTTGTAATGTCTCGCTCCTCGGAGCCTATTGAATAAACTACTTGAGTCGTAGAGTCATTTTGTGATGCCATGTTGTATTGCACATATCGAGCATATTGTGTGTATGTTATTGAAATGCTTGGTATGTGTGGGATCTGACTATCTAGTTGTTTATCTTTAGTAGCCTCTCTTACCGGGAAATGTCTCCTAGTGTTTCCACCGAGCCATGGTAGCTTGCTACTGCTCCGGAACACTTAGGCTGGCCGGCATGTGTCCTTCTTCGTTCCTGTGTCTGTCCCTTCGGGGAAATGTCACGCGATGAATACCGGAGTCCTGTTAGCCCGCTACAGCCCGGTTCACCGGAGTCCTGCTAGCCCAGTGCTACAGCCTGGATTCACTCGCTGATGACCGACACGTTTGATGCTGGGTCATGGATGCCTGTCCCTGTAAGTTTGTGCCACTTTGGGTTTACGACTAGCCATGTCAGCCCGGGCTCCTTATCATATGGATGCTAGCGACACTGTCATATACGTGTGCCAAAAGGCGCAAACGGTCCCGGGTAAAGGTAAGGCGACACCCATGGGAATACCGTGCGTGAGGCCGCAAAGTGATATGAAGTGTTACATGCTAGATCTATGTGGCATTGAGTCGGGGTCCTGACAGCGTTGGTATCAGAGCTTGACTGCCTGTAGGATTACCAAGCCAAACCGGTCGAAGTTGAGTCTAGAAATTCTTTAGTTATATAAGGGAATTGATTGTGGGATGGAACGTAAGGCTCTTTTTACTCCTTATACCTCATGCCCTTCTGATCTGAGTCATCTTATCTTTCCTACAGGGATTAAGAACTAGGCTATCTCTTCTTCTATCAGGATCACGTGTTACTAATCCGTAGACTTATAAGATTGTTGGATTTAAGTCTCAGTTCAGTTCCTACTACTTCCGTATGTTAATTGTTGATCTCGAGACCTTGATATTGTGCTTCTGAGTGGTTATGCCACCATTTTTGTGAATGTCTCAAATCTTTTCTGAGCATTTACAGCCGTTATGCTGTCCGAGTCATTCCAGGTTTCTAAATAGTCTGATGCATTTGCAAAATCCTTTTCCTCTGGTTTCGATGCTCCTTTATGCCAGCTCAATCACACTAATTGTTGAGTTGAGGTATTCTATTGCCTTGACATTATGTTGGAGTTACTATTATGGCCCTAGGTGTTTAGGGAGTCACCTAGTAATCTAGCAATGTTTTGTGATCCCAGTGTGATGATTCTGGCTTTTATTCTCGAAAGCATCCCGTGATGCCACTTAGTAGTAGGTATTCTACTCCTTGGGCTTTGAACCCGAGATTCACTCTACTTACCTCATGTTGATAGTGTTTGCTAGTTCCTTTAGGATATTAGTAACTTTGCGATAGTCCTCGAGGTCCGTGGTATTTCCTTCTTCCAAATACTATGAACCGCTTATGGCAGATGTTTATTGGATCAAAAGATCACAATTAGAGTACTCTTGAGGAGTTCTCCATTCATAAATCGTGACTCTGCCAGTTCTACCTTTCTGCATGGGTTATCCGGAAGAATTATGTTGAACTCGGTTCGACATACTAATTTATGCATCCACAACTCAGAAAGTTATATGTTCCTTTGAGTTGTCCCTCTTTAGTTGTCTACTGACCTTCGTCTATCAATTGATAGTCAAGAGTATGCGCGCGTTCGTTTGTCGATGCCTATTACTCTTGTGGCCCGTCAAGCCATTCCGTCCTGAATGACTAGGAGAAACAAACTCCAGTACCTCATCCATATTTAGGATTGGGTCAAAGTAGTTGTGTTCCGCAGATCAAGTTACAATCCAGCTTCTGGTCTGCTCTACCCTGAAGTATTACCTTCTTTATGACAGGAATTTCATGAGAATTGCACCACCTTTTGTGAATTCTTGACATAGTGATACTTCTCGCCATCTTTTTTCATTCCTCGGTTCCGTGTTGATGCAACCGGAATACCGACAAATGAATTGTGATGTGTGAAATCAATACTCCTAGCAACCTCGTTGCTTGGTAGTTAAAGGATAATAATTTTATTCTTAGTATGTTGGTTATTGAATCACCATTCTAAGATTGATCGTGCTACCTAGTCCTTATTTCCTGGTGCACTCTTTGATTGATGAGTTAGGATTTGTCAAGTCCTCGCTCATTTGATCATATCATCTTGCCCTGAAAAGCAAGATTGTTCTCGAGCTTAGTAACATATCGGTGGTTCGTGATTTTCCGAAGATCTTCTCGGAAGTACTACCAGGTTGTCACCTGACCGCTATGTTGAGCTCGTGATCAAGTTGGTTTATTGTAAACCACCCTTTCTCCAAGAATCCGTGTTGGATACTCCTGAGCTAGTTGGTTAAGCTAAACGACAACTTGGAGAGTTGGAAGATAAAAGCCTGCGTGACTTAGTTCGTTCCAAAGGGATATTCTTGTGTAGTGTGTGTTGAAAGAAGATGATATCTTCATCGATTGGTCCCTGTGATCAGTTGCTGGACCTATTGTCTTATCAATCCCTTGATTTGAGTGTGGGCTATCGTCAAATCAAATCAGTACCAACGATGCTCGTAATGTTGTCCTACTCGTGGTTGATCCCTCGAGCATACACCATTACATCTTTGGTCTGACCAATGCTATCACCGTGTTCACATGATGGTGGAAGTCCAGTGATATGGAAATTCCGATGAGTTGCTGTTGAGCCCATCAGTAGCATTTTGTCTCCCCCCATGAATCATGTTGAACATCAACCTAGTGTTGGAAACTTGTGTAAGCATTTCTTCGTGTTTCGTTCATAAAGCATATGTTTGAATGAAAGTAGTGACTTTCCCTAATTCATGTGCATATGATGCAAGTTGCCGCCATGAATTTGAGGAAGATTGTTTTGTTTCCTTGGAATCATCCCAAATCAGTCATGCACATGTGCGAAGTATTCTGTGGTCTGGAGACTTGCAACCTTCATTCCATATGTGTCCCGAGCACACCAAGCCACTGATTGATTTGTTCAAGGAGAAGAAGTTCCTTCATAAGAGCTAATCATATGACTTATGCAAGGACTTTGTTATCCACGGTGATGGTTCCCACCTGAACTCGGTAGTGTTTTATTGTAAGACTACCATGTGATAATGTTTGTCTAGGACAGCGTGTTCACATGTTGTGGCAGACCCAGCTCATGTTTTGGAGCTTGCTATCATAGTTCATTTCCCGAGAATCTCGCAACGTCATTTCGTCGATTTGTGTTGCAAACTTTTATTTTTCTTCCTAGACTCGATGAGTCTGGAATATCCTGACACCAACCAGATCTGAATCGCGGGCAGATGTGATGGTTGGAACATTTCCCAAGAACTATAATATTGGTCCCTCGATAGCTGGTAAAGTGGATGTCGTGGCCAACACCACCCAGCCGAAAGACCTATTATTATAGTGTCTTGATCAAAGAAGTTGGCCACCTCCCCATAAGGATTTCGCAGGATTTACCTCCGTAGTTATTCCTTATGGATTCTTGTGCTCCCGAAGTCCGACCTTTTTACTTGATGTTCTAGATATCAAACCATATCTATGAATGGGTTACACTAGCACATCAAGGAGAACATTAGAAGCGGAGTGCTAAATGTCTCTCGGTCGATCATCCAGATTTTGTTTCCTTGGCCTCGCTAGGGTGAAATCTGAGTTGATGTTATCTTCCTTCGCAGCTGCATCGTCCATCGCTATTCATCATGGTAGTATGTTGTGTTGTTAGCACCCTTGACGCGGTTGTTGATAAAACCTTGATGATTGTGGAAATGCTCAAGTTCTTGAGAGCACGCACAAGCGCTACGTGTTATCATCGGCTCTAATTGGGATGCTCTCAGTTCCCTCGGCAATGCTGTGACCTTCTCAAACAGTGAATTCACTCCCTATTGTTGGGTTCTTCCCTAGTTACCAAGAATCATTCCCAGCATTTGCATTTTGTTCCCAGCTTGCACCGCCAATGTGTCATTCTACCATGGGTCTCCTCCATTTCCGGTGATAAGCAAATTCATCCATTACGTTGTCTTCAACAAGGTAATCCACATCATCCAAGTCCGAGTATGCCATTCTACCGACCCCCGCCAATCGATTGCTGTGATTTGCCTTAGGCTGATATAGAGAGTCTAAATGATCTCTATATCAAAGGTAATTCTTTTTGCCACTTAAGGGGATATTTCTACGAGTCACCGTCCCTAAGGTGCCTCGTTGTGGTATTATGGCAACTCAACTCCTCGCTACATTGATAATCGTTTACCACCTTTTTAGGTGTGGAATCGTTGTCTACCTAGTGAACCTTCGTCATCTGTTCCACTCCATTCCTCTAAAGGTGTGCTTCGTCTCTCAGCTTGAGAGATATTTCCATGTCTCAAACCATGAGTTGATCCTAAGTTGTTCGATCTTCGAGGAGACCGATCCTTCTAGAGTTTTCCTTTCCTCTTCTTGTCATGATTAGCTGAAGTTCTCAGAGCAAGACGACAAGACAAAGATGGTGTTCAAATCAACGTTCATTTGAAGTGCAACATGGATCGTGAAGATTGTACTAGTTTGCGTTTTCCCTTCATCCTACCCTACGCTTGAATCTCGAGACGAGATTCTTGTTTAGTGGGGGTGAGTTGTCACATCCCTAGCTGCTGGTAGTGCTCTAGGCTAGCTCATGTGTGCATCATGTTTAAATTCTGAAAATTTGAACTGAGGGAATTTTGGAAGCCTCAAAAACTTAAATAAAAGAGGGGCAAAAACCCTAGAAATCTCAGTCATTGCTCCAAAGTGCTCTTCTTAAATGTTTGATAATTTTTGGTAAGGGTCCTGGTCCCAACCAAAATATTGAACATTTTTAAGGAATTATTTTTGGGACTTTGGATTTAATTCATTAGCTATTTGAATTTGAATTATATTCATATAATTAGAATATGATTTCAAATACCCCTGATATATTTTATAAGCTTTTGGAAAAGTCCATTTAGCAATATAAAATATTCAGAGGAGTTTTTGGCATTGTTTGAATTATTTTAAATTCAAAACAGTGGCAAAATAAATTAAATAAAACAAAACAGAAGAAAAAAATAAAAAGAACAGAAGCCTACCTGGGCCACTTACCTGTAGCCGGCCCAGCTGGCCAGCCCATCTGGCCGGCCCAGCCCACCTCCT